>NC_045784.1:21725470-22025825 GCF_008692025.1 Phocoena sinus | reverse complement strand
AATAGAATTACCATATGACCCAGCAATCCCACTACTGGGCATATACCCTGAGAAAACCAAAATTCAAAAAGAGTCATGTACCAAAATGTTCATTGCAGCTCTATTTACAAATAGCCCGGAGATGAAAACAACCTAAGCGCCCATCATTGGATGAATGGACAAAGAAGATGTGGCACTTATATACAATGGAATATTACTCAGCCTTAAAAAGAAATGAAATTGAGCTATTTGTAATGAGATGGATAGACCTAGAGTCTGTCATTCAGAGTGAAGTAAGTCAGAAGGAAAAAGAAAAATACCGTATGCTAACACATATATATGGAATTTAAGGAAAAAAAAATGTCAAGAAGAACCTAGGGGTAAGACAGGAATAAAGACGCAGACCTACTGGAGAACGGACTTGAGGATATGGGGAGGGGGAAGGGTGAGCTTTGACAGGGCGAGAGAGAGTCATGGACATATACACACTAACAAACGTAGTAAGGTAGATAGCTAGGGGGAAGCAGCCGCAAGGCACAGGATATTAGCTCGGTGCTTTGTGACAGCCTGGAGGGGCGGGATAGGGAGAGTGGGAGGGAGGGAGACGCAAGAGGGAAGACATATGGGAACATATGTATATGTATAACTGATTCACTTTGTTATAAAGCAGAAACTAACACACCATTATAAAGCAATTATACCCCAATAAAGATGTTTAAAAAAAAAACAAAAAAAAACTCCTAGAGGAAAACACAGGCAGAAGACTCTTTGACATAAATCGCAGCAATATTTTTTTGGATCCATCTCCTAAAGTAAAGGGAAAAAAGCAAAAATAAACAAATGGGACCTAATTGAACTTAAAAGCTTTTGCACAGTAAAGGAAACCACTGACAAAATGAAAAGACAACCTACTGAATGGGAGAAAAGATTTGCAAACGACATGATCATTAAGGGGTTAATATCCACAATATATAAACAGGTCATACAACTCAACATCAAAAACAAAAACAAAAAAACAACAATGAAAAAATGGACAGAAGACCTAAATATGCACTTTTCCAAAGAGGAAATGCAGATGGCCAACAGGCACATGAAAAGATATTCAACATTGCTAATTATCAGGGAAACGCAAATCAAAACCACAATGAGATATCACTTCATACCTGTCACAATGGCTATCATCAAAAAGAACACAAATAATAAACGTTGGCGAGGATGTGGATAAAAGGAAACCCTTGTACACTGTTGGTGGGAATGTAAACTGGTGCAGCCACTGTGGAAAACAGTATGGAGATTTCTCAAAAAATCTAAAAACTGAACTACCACATGACCCAGCAATTCCACTCCAGGGTATAGATCTGAAAAATTCAAAACACTAATTCAAAAAGATACATGCACCCCAGTGTTGATAGCACCATTATTTACAATAGCCAAGATACAGAAACAACTTAAGTGTCCATTCACAAATGAATGGAAAAAAAGGAAGATGTGGTATATATACACAAAGGAACATTAGCCATAAAAAAGAATGAAATTTTGCCATTTTCAGCAACATGGATGGATTTGGAGGGCATTACACTAAGTGAAACAAGCCAGACAGAGAAAGACAAATACTGTGTGATATCACTTATATATGGAATCTTAAAAATACAACTTGGGGCTTCCCTGGTGGTGCAGTGGTTAAGAATCCGCCTGCCAATGCAGGGGACACGGGTTCGAGCCTTGGTCCAGGAAGATCCTATACGCCATGGAGCAACTAAGCCCATGCGCCACAACTACTGAGCCTGCGCTCTGTAGCCCGTGATCCACAACTATTAAGCCTGTGCTCTAAAGCCCGCAAGCCACAACTACTGAAGCCCACGTGCCTAGAGCCTGTGCTCCACAACAAGAGAAGCCACCACAGTAAGAAGCCCGCGCACTGCAATGAAGAGTAGCTCCTGCTCGCCGCAACTAGAGAAAGCCAGTGCCCAGCAACGAAGACCCAAAAAAGCCAAATATAAATAAATAAATAATTTTTAAAAATTTTGGAGATGTTTAAAAAGAATACAACAAACTAGTGAATGTAACAAAAAAGAAGCAGACTCGCAGATATAGAGAACAAACCAGTGGTTACCAGTGGGGAGAGGGAAGGGTGGGGGGCAATATAGGAGTGGTAAGGAATAAGAGGTACAGACTATCAGATATAAAATAAGAGGATATATTGTACAACACAGGGAGTATAGACAATATTTTATAATTCTTATAAATGGAGTGTAACCTTTAAAAATTGTGAATCATTATGTTGCACACCTGTAACTTACATAATATTGTACAGCAGCTGTACTTCAATAAAAATAAACAAAATTAAGAACTTCTGTTTATCAAAAGACACCATAAAAGGAGCAGAAAGAGCACTCACAAGTTTCTTAACCAACGAAGGACTGATATCCAGAATATACAGGGAAAGAAAACTTCTATGAGTCACTAAAACAAAATAAACAAAAAATGTAAAATGATACTAAGACACAGGCACCTTATAAAATGGGAAATCTAAATGGCAAATAAATATAAGAAAAGCTGCTCAACTTCACTACTATTTAGGAAATGTAAATCAAAACCACGAGATGCTATTAAATACTCAGCAGACCAACAAAATTTAGAAATCTAACATTGCCAAGAGTTGCGAAGGAAATGGAGCAGTGGAAACTCTCTTTCGCTACCAATGGTTACATTAATTTTAAAGTATGACCACACTGAAAAGTGGTCCATCATTACCTAAAAAACTTAGAAATGTGTCTTGTACAAAACATGGCCACAAATTCTATTCCTGTAGGCATGCCCCTTTGGTAATGTGACTTTTCTGCTCCTGCCATCAATAGGTAGAATCTATTTCTCCGCACTCTTTATTCCAAGATGGCTTTATGGCATACTTTTAGCTAGTAGAATGAGGTAGATGTCGTGAGGTGGCAATATTGAATCTAGCCCTCAAGAAGCCTGGCAGCTTCCACTCTGGCCACCTTGCTGCCATGAGACTGCTAAGTGAAGAAACCAAGGTAGCCCTTGAAGAGTACAGACTACGTGCAGAAAGGGGTCTGGTCGACAGCCAGCACTGATTGTCAGACTTATGAATGAGGCCATCTTGAACCATCTCACTCTAGTTGAGCTGCCAGGTGACTGCAGCCACATGAATGAGCCCAGGACAGACCAGTAAGAGAACTGCCTAGCTGAATACAACCTAAATTGCTGGATTTATGAGCAAGTAAAATGGTGGTTGTTCTAAGTCACTATATTTATGGCGGCTTGTTACACACAAACAGATAACTGAGTCACTGCTCATATCCTTTGACTCAGAAAGTCCACTCCTAGTTTTGTAGCCTAGAGAAACTCACAGAAGAAACACAAATGTCCCCAGGAGATGTATACAAAAATGTTCATAGAAACATTGTTGATGATAGTCCCAAACTGGAAAAACTCAGATGCTCATCAATAAAAGAAGAGATCAATCAGTTGTGCTATATTCATAACTTAGAATACGCTACAGCTTCAGAATGTCTGGATCTGTACATATATTGTATATACTCTCCTGTACGTATGAAATATTTCATAATTTTTTCAGAATGAGAATAGTCATCTTTATATTTGGTGAAATAGGTGAGCAATTTAATTTCCAGGAGCAACCAACATAGCAGACACACAGATGCCCAAATACCACCAATGCCTTGGGATAGCTCATAAATTAACTTTAGCAAAGATAGATGAGGCTGATTTATCAGGAAAGGAAAAGGTTCTGATTTAATAGAATTTGTCATCTACCTTGACATCAGGCGAGGGGAGACATCCCCCCGGGTTTTTGACCTCTCGCACAATTCGTTACATCATTAATACAACTGGTGGCAGGCATAAGAGTCAGTTTGGCTTACAGAGCAAATGCTTAAAGGCAAAGCCAGAAGATTCAATCTTGCCCTGTCCTTGCAGGTGAGAACAGAAGGCAAAAATAAGATGCCATGCTCCTTTGCTACCCCCAAGAATCTAAAGGAATTTGTCCTCTGAGAACTAAACTATGAAATCAACACATAACGGATTAGAGTACATATCTTCATAGTTATTATGGTGGCTGGGATCGTTGTTCCCAATTCTATACTCCTCCCTCTCTTTTCTTCGAGACTTTACATCCATGCTCTTTTCATTTCACCTCCCCCTTTGAGAAGTGTATCTTCCCCACCCCATCGATGCTGGGCTCAGCCTCGTGACTTTAGTTGCTAGAGTGTAGGGGAAGTGACAGTTCCAAGCTGAGGCCTTAAGAAACATCACACGTTTCTGCTTGCCTTCTTGCGCTCCTATGACCTGCCATTAGAAGAGCATACTCCAGGCAGCCATGGCCCCTCCAGCCTTGGTCCCAGAAGACCTGAATCTGAACAGAAGTCTGGTGTCCATCCTGGCCCAGCCAAGTTCAGCCTAATCAGACAAATCATTGCTGACCTACAGACCTAGGAGCTTGAAAATAAATGTTTGATGCTGTAACCACTGAGATTTCCCAGCTGGTTTTTATGCAGTAAAAACTAATACAGTCTGGGGTTTCCCTGGTGGCACAGTGGTTGAGAGTCCGCCTGCCAGTGCAGGGGACACGGGTTCGTGCCCCGGTCCGGGAAGATCCCGCATGCCGCGGAGCGGCTGGGCCCGTGAGCCATGGCCGCTGGGCCTGCGCGTCCAGAGCCTGTGCTCCGCAACGGGAGAGGCCACGACAGTGAGAGGCCCGCGTACCACAAACAAAAAAACAAAAAAAACAAAAAATCTAATACAGTCATCTTAAAGAAACGATCTCTCCCAGACCAACGTCTATCAGAATGGGGGTGGTCAGCCACAGAAACACAGAAAAGAGAAAGCTTGCAAGGCAAATGGACCTAGCCAATATCCGCCCAGAAGTGTGGTGAACCACACCCAAGGACAGAACCTCTCTGATCTGTGTGTGCAGGCATATAGTTAACAAGAAGTTGTCACAAACATTAAACATTCATATTATGCAATCAACTTCTTTTTTCTGATTCCATGTTCACCAAAGAACCCTGTGATTGGGCTTCATGTGTAGCTTGCTTACAGGGACAGAATTTGCTGGTCGTTGAACTAATTAAATAATGTGAAATATGTAAATAAGGACATTCAGAGCCTTGAACAGAGCAGAACTCAGTAAGTTTTAGTCCCCTTATATCCTTTCCAAAGCCCTCTCCTAAATGAAGGCAGTATTTCCCACTCTCCACAGCAGGAACTAGCTCTTACTTCTACTCAACATTTCAGATTCCATCCTTCTCCACGTGAGTCCTGTTTGGACAAACGACAGGTCAAATGACTTTCCTAGAATTACATCTTTAATGTACACTTTGCCCCTTAGAAAGAAGACTTTCACAAAAGAACATGGACATACTTTCAGTATCACATTCTAATGAGAATTGCTGGAATTATAAATAAATCTAAAATCAAACCCACAGTTTCCAGATGCCTGATGAAAGGCTCCCTCCTTATTTAATGAAATGATTTCATTAAAGATGGGTCTCCAGTCCCAAAGAATGTTACCTTCAACAATCTTCATATGGCCAAAACCTTTTCCTGTCATTCAAATTTAATTTTTGTCAAAATAGATGGGTTGTAAGAAGTCATGAAGATACAGTGCAAATTTTGTAGTTTCAAAACATGCGGCAGTGTAGGTCACAGTTTTGTGATGTTTTGATGCCCAAGTGAAGATATAGAAACTGATTAACAAAGCCTCAGATTAGAGTTTAAAGCCCTAGCTTGATTTTATAAATGGTGATTTTCATCTGTAGTATATTTGGTCAGTCCTCATTAGAATTCAAAACTGGGAGAGGGCAAATACTTCCATTTTATATATGTAGAACCTACAACCCAGGGGAGCTAAATGAATACATCTATCAGAATTGCCATGACGTCATACATAAACCCAGAACTCAGACACTCTTTAACATGAGTAAATAACCCTTGTGCGCTTCTGAAAGTCAGTTGCTTGGGGATCAGACTGTGCAGGGATACTGCTAACAGTTATTAGAGTGAAAGTTCCTACCACATGTGCACTGTAGATATCACTGAAGCTTACTGTAATCCAAAGTGGCGCATCAACAAGCTCCCGGGAGTGCACAGCAGCAAATGCACTGAACACATTAACCAGGAGGCAGGTCAGTTAAAGCAAAGACAGACCATGAGGCAGTGGCCAAAACAGAAATGCTATGTGGAGAGGAGAGGCGTGGCATTGCTCTGCAGAGGCATTATGAAGAAAACGATGTTCAAGTTGCTTGCAGTGACTAAGTCACTCTAGTCCCACGAAGCCCTGAGAAGTTATCCAGTCTGTCCTTTTGCTTCCCATTCAGAACCTCATCAGAACATTCCAGAGAAACTAATAATAGCAGATGTTTTCTCAAAAGTGAGATGCCTTTAGGGCTTGCTGTACACAACAAACAAACAAATAATCATCAAATACTCAGTGAAAGTAAAGGAATACAATACAACTTTTATTCAGCACCCACTAGATACCGGCAGATGTTATCTCCATTTCACAGAGAAGAAAAGAGGTTTAAAGAGGTTTACTTTTTTTTTTACATCTTTATTGGAGTATAATTGCTTTACAATGGTGTGCTAGTTTCTGCTGTATAACAAAGGGAATCAGTTATACATATGTTCCCATATCTCTTCCCTCTTGCGTCTCCCTCCCTCCCACCCTCCCTATCCAACCCCTCTAGGTGGTCACAAAGCACAGAGCTGATCTCCCTGTGCTATGCGGCTGCTTCCCACTAGCTGTCTACGTTATGTTTGGTAGTGTATATATGACCATGCCTCTCTCTCGCTTTGTCACAGTTTACCCTTCCCCCTCCCCATATCCTCAAGTCCATTCTCCAGTAGGTCTGTGTCTTTATTCCTGTTTTACCCCTAGGTTCTTCATGACAATTTTTGTTTCTTAAATTCCATATATATGTGTTAGCATACGGTATTTGTCTCTCTCTTTCTGACTTACTTCACTCTGTATGGCAGACTCTAGGTCTATCCACCTCATTACAAATGACTCAATTTCGTTCTGTTTTATGGCTGAGTAATATTCCATTGCATATATGTGCCACATCTTCTTTATCCATTCATCCGATGATGGACACTTAGGTTGTTTCCATCTCTGGGCTATTGTAAATAGAGCTGCAATGAACATTGTGGTACATGACTCTTTTTGAATTATGCTTTTCTCAGGGTATATGCCCAGTAGTGGGATTGCTGGTTCATATGGTAGTTTTATTTGTAGTTTTTTAAGGAACCTCCATACTGTTCTCCATAGTGGCTGTATCAATTTACATTCCCACCAGCATTTCCCAGGGACATATTAATAATGACTGGCCCAAGGAGTTTTGAACTCAAAACTCTTAAAGTTTTTTTTTCATTATAATATGCTCATAATCAAGAACTCTTTATTAATAGATGAAATGTCATTTTAGAAGTTGCAAATCTGCCTTTCTCTTAGATTGCCTGTAGTAAATCAAGTTTCGTAGTAACTAAAGAAATTTGGGGAGTGGGAGAATCGTGCTGTGGTTGCCATTAGCACACACGCTAACTTCAATTACGCTTCCAGTCCTTTCCAAATAAAAGCACCAAAATTTTTTACATAATTTTAACATCTCTGGTGACTATTTCCTGTCTGGAAAAGTTCGTTGCTCTTAGAATGTCACCTTTGATCAAATGGAAAATTCTGGGCCATTCTCTAAGGGTCTTGGTAACAATCAATACATTTTTTCAACTACTGGCTTTCTGAAAGTTTGTGATACGCCTGAATGGTTTGGGTTGTAACCACAAAAGCCAGGCACTACTTGTCATTATTTTCCTATGCAGAATTTTGCTGGCTCTTTCTTTTCTTCGTCAGCATGTCACATAACACCCTCAAGGACAGAAAGCAAGGTGGAGGTTTGAGAACCTTTTCTCTCAGTCTTCCAGGAAGCCTTTAACATTTTGGCATTGAAAGTGCTGAGGTTCACAAAACTTCCTTGAGAGAAAGCCAGTACGAAACGGGAATTACCACCGCAATTTTTAAAGACAACAGTACACCACAGAGTCCATCTCCTTTAGAGTTACACGCATATTATATCTGTCTGTATCACCCACACGACAGAGTATCTGCCTATACCTACAGGGGAAAGACAGTCATCAGCCTCCAGCACAGCGTAGTCATCTTCTCTACTAAAAGCAAACGTGGGACACCTCTTCGTTTTTCATAGTCTAACTTCTAAGCATTTGGTCAAATTTGCCCCATCGCCTCTTGACAAACTGAAAAACAGCTAATCCAATTCTCTCTAGACTTACAGGGCACCAGCCATATGTGGAAAGTTGTTGGGCTTTCTGAGTCAATATCACCATATGCGATTTTAAAGAGAGAGGGCTGGGAAGGAAGACATAGGCTAAAGGGTGACACAGGATGACGTACAGGAGAGAGAGGGCAGAAGGAAGGGATGGAGGAAAAAGTAAAGAAGAGGAGAAAGACAATGAAAGTGATTCATTTGATAGATGGCAGGTAGGCAGATAGGATGAAAATTCCATTACTTTCCTACAATCATATCATTAATGTATTTTGGCCCTTGGAAAGAAGATGGCCAATTATGCAGCTCTGAAGGAAGCTGTACATGCCTACCATGAGTTCTTCAACAAAACTCTTGCCACCTAATCAGAATAACAGAGAGCAAAATGAATGGGAATGTGTCTCCTTTTGTCCATATGTACTGCTACCCTAATCACCTCAAGTTGCATATTTTATGACTTATTTTCTGTTTCAAACCCCCTTGATGTTCTTTTCAACATGATTTTACCCAGAAAAAGTTAGATATAAGAAAAGAAGAAACAGTAGTCCATAGTAGCGTTTACCCAAACTTTCGTTAAGGGTGCTCCAACATATGTAAATAAATTGACAACGCAGAGAAAGGCACAAGCAAGCAAGCCAACAAAATCTAAACAACATACAGAAGAAGAATATAGCTTTAAAAATGCAAAGAAATTGTTGGTATGATTTTCACATTTATAAATGGCACCTTTCTTCTCATTTCTAAAATATTTGAAGGCTGTTCTATCCTTTTAAGAGCAAATACTGTGATTTTATAGTCTATAAAGATTTAATATCATCATCCTTTCGAGTACTTTATTAGGCTGGGAGTATTTTATATTCTATGATGGATTTCCCCAGTAAGTTAATTTCTTTGAAGCTAACACAGACCTGTAGCTCTTCCACAGTTAGAAGAAGCTAGAACACAGGTGTTCAATGGTAAGAAACAAAGCTGAATTTATTTGCTTGCCTTGCAAGGGGGAGCCAGGTCCCTCAGGGATGCATTCGGCAGGACTCTCTGAGAATTGAAAGAGTTAAATATTTAGGGAAAAGGGACTGCAGGGGAGGAAAAATAATTTTTCCTCTACCCTTCTAGGTTCTTGGCTGAGATGCCCCCCGTAATAAGACAGATTAGCAAGAGGAAAAACAAGCAGAAGTTTAATAGCATGGATACCTCCTGTATACATGGGAGAGACCCAGAAAAACTGTAACTCTCTGAAATGGTCCAAGCCACCGCCTTCAATACCATCTCCAGATAAAGACAAAAGAAGATGTTGGAGGAGGGGGAGCCACTTATGGGAGGTTACCAGGCAAAGCACAGTAAACAAGGGTAAGGTTATTATGCAGATTTAAGTCCACATCTTTGCCATTGGTAAGAGTTTCTAGAAACGTAGTCATCCTTCTCTTCCTGGTACACGAGGGAGACACCCTTACAAGTGGAGAGTTCCTTTTTAAACTTAAACGTGTCTTACAAAAGGTCAGCTTCTGCTTGGTTGTCAGAGCTTCTCCTGCGTCTGCTGTTTCTTTTTATTTTTTGGCCATGCCACATGGCATATGGGATCTTGGATCTCCAATCAGGGGTCAAACCCGTGCTCCCTGCTTTGGAAGTGCAGAGTCTTAACCACTGAACCACCAGGGAGGTCCCCTGCTGTTTCTTAAAAATAATCGGCTCAAAATAATTCTTAGGCCAAAGAGGCATAATTGGGGTGGCAAATTCTGCTCCTCTTCAGGACAACATATTCCAAATAAGGCAATATTCTGGATTTAGTCCTCTGGTTGTCTTACAAGGTGTACTGTGATAGATTGCTTGAGTTGTTACTCTCAGATATCACATCACTGATACAAGGAAGTCTGGTTTCAAACAGGTCTGGGATGGAGAGGTCAAATCCAGTGGGGCCGGGGCCATTCTGTACATGCTTGAAGTTGATCACAGATGTTCTTTAACACAGAATAACAATTCAAGTTGTCAAATCTACGTTTTTACTGACACTCTTTTTTGGATGTGGAGTTCTCCAAGCTTATTTTAATACCCCTAGTGCGAAGAACATTTTGGATACTTATTATCTAAAATATGTTAAGTCATATTTCATTTAATTCTTACCACAATCCAATAAGGTGCTATTAACCCAGCAAGATACATCATATTATTTTCCTAAAGTGAATTTGTTAGGTTAGTACAAATGTCTACTTACAAAGGTAAATCCGCTAACATTAGCAATGGAAAACAAGAACCTGGTGATTGGAGGCACATTTAAGTACTGGTACTGGAGACTGAATGACATTTCCATACTGTCTCATTCACTTTAACAGAAGTCCATTTTAGTGGGGCAGACCTGAGTTGCATTTGCTATAGTCCTTTGCTGACACTGAGCATAGGGAAGGTTTTCACTCTAGAAAGCGTTATTTTTTACTCTAGGTCTGAATTTCTACCTGGTATTACAGTTATTTATGACCTATGACTTATCTCTTCCGTTAGGACAGTGAATTTCTTGAGGCCAGAGTCTCTTATTTTCAATTATCTTCTCACAGTATACTTCAGGAGAGTTCTTCAATAGATATTTGGGAAATGACTAAATGAAGAGTCTCGGGAATTTCCTGGTGATCCAGTGGTTAGACCTCAGTACTTTCACTGCCGAGGGCCCGGGTTCAATCCCTGGTCAGGGAGCTAAGATCCCGCAAGCCTCACGGCGTGGTGAAAAAAAAAAAAATCTCAAACTATTTAACCATTCAGATATACATTACAATCTTACTGTGTCATTCACATTGGACTTGCCTGTGTATACAAGTAGGGCAAGCTCAGTTCGGCCCTTAACAGTACTTATATCCTGGTGGAGAGACATACACACAGATAAACAAGAAGAAAATAAGATATATGCAATGATGGAGATCTTCACCAAGCACAAAAGGAGCCCTTAGTTTGCCAGAGAGTGAGGGAAAGCTGGGCAGATAGAAGGGAAAAAGGAGAAGAGCAGCCACAGGGTCTAAGCAGCCAAGGTGGAAAAGCTCATACAATCGCAGCAGGAATGAACCCGGAAGGACAAGTTAATGCCGTGAGAAACAGAATGGGATGGATAGGAAGGTACAGAATTTTATAATAAAAACAGTGCTCTTATTTCCATTACTCTAGGAGGTGGGTCAAAAAAGATCTTGCTGTGATTTATGTCAAAGAGTGTTCTGCCTATGCTTTCCTCTAAGAATTTTATAGGGTCTGGCCTTACAATTAGATCTCTAATCCATTTTAAGTTTATTTTTGTGTATGGTGTCAGGGAGTGTTCTAATTTCATTCTTTTACATGTAGCTGTCCAGTTTTCCCAGTTCCACTTACTGAAGAGGCTGTCTTTTCTCCACTGTATATTCTTGCCTCCTTTGTCAAAGATAAGGTGACCAAATGTGTGTGGGTTTATCTCTGGGCTTTCTATCCTGTTCCACTGATCTGTATTTGTTTTTGTGCCAGTACCATACTGTCTTAATGACTGTAGCTTCGTAGTATAGTCTGAAGTCAGAGAGCCTGATTCCTCCAGATCCGATTTTCTTTCTCAAGATTGCTTTGGCTATTGGGATCTTTTGTGTTCGATACAAATTGTGAAATTTTTTGTTCTAGTTCTGTGAAAAATGCCATTGGTAGTTTGATAGAGATCACATTGAATCTCTAGATTGCTTTGGGTAGTATAGTCATTTTCACAATGTTGTTTCTTCCAATCCAAGAACATGGTATATCTTTCCATCTGTTTGTATCATCTTTTTTTTTTAATTTGCTGAAACAATTTTTTTAACATCTTCATTGGAGTATAATTGCTTTACAATGGTGTGTTAGTTTCTGCTTTATAACAAAGTGAATCAGCTATACATATACGTATATCCCCATACCTCCTCCCTCTTGCATCTCCCTCCCACCCTCCCTATCCCACCCCTCTAGGTGGTCACAAAGCACTGAGCTGATCTCCCTATGTTATGCGGCTGCTTCCCACTAGCTATCTATTTTCCATTTGGTAGTATATATAAGTCCACGCCACTCTCTCACCATCTTTGATTTCTTTCATCAGTGTCATAGTTTTCTGCATACAGGTCTTTTGCCTCCTTAGGTAAGTTTATTCCTAGGTATTTTATTCTTTTTGTTGCAATGGTAAATGGGAGTGTTTCCTTAACTTCTCTTTCTGATTTTTTGTTGTTACTGTATAGGAATGCAAGAGATTTCTGTGCATTAATTTTGTATCCTACTACTTTACCAAATTCGTTGATTAGCTCTAGTAGTTTGCTGGTGGCATCTTTAGGATTTTCTATGTATAGTATCATGTCATCTGCAAACAGTGACAGTTTTACTTCTTCTTTTCCAATTTGGATTCCTTTTATTTCTTTTTCTTCTCTGATTGCCGTGGCTAAAGCTTCCAAAACTATGTTGAATAAACAAATGGGACCTAATGAAACTTAAAAGCTTTTGCACAGCAAAGGAAGCCATAAACAAGATGAAAAGACAACCCTCAGAATGGGAGAAAATATTTGCAAGCGAAGCAACTGACAAAGGATTAATCTCCAAAATATACAAGCAGCTCATGCAGCTCAACATCAAAAAAACAAACAACCCAATCCAAAAATGGGTGGAAGACCTAAATAGACATTTCTCCAAAGAAGATATACAGATTGCCAACAAACACATGAAAAGATGCACAACATCACTAATCATTAGAGAAATGTAAATCAAAACCACAATGAGGGGACTTCCCTGGTGGCACAGTGGTTAAGAATCCACCTGCCAATGCAGCGGACATGGGTTCAATCCCTGGTCTGGGAAGATCCCACATGCCGCAGAGCAACTAAGCCCATGCGCCACAACAACTAAGCCTGCGCTCCAGAGCCCACAAGCCACAACTACTGAGCCTGTCCACCTAGAGCCCATGCTCCACAACAAGAGAAGCCACCGCAATGAGAAGCCTGCGCACCACAATGAAGAGTAGCCCCCGTTCGCCACAACTAGAGAAAGCCCATGTGCAGCAATGAAGACCCAATGCAACCAAAAATAAATAAATACATTTATATTAAAAAAAAACACACAATGAGGTACCACCTCACACCGGTCAGAATGGCCATGATCAAAAAATCTACAAACAATAAATGCTGTGGAGGGTGTGGAGAAAAGGGAACCCTCCTACACTGTTGGTGGGAATGTAAATTGATACAGCCACTATGGAGAACAGTATGGAGGTTCCTTACAAAACTAAAAATAGAGCTACCATATGACCCAGCAATCCCACTACTGGGCATATACCCTGAAAAACCATAATTCCAAAAGAGTCATGTACCACAATGTTCACTGCAGCACTATTTACAATAGCCAGGACATGGAAGCAACCTAAGTGTCCATCAACAGATGAATGGATAAAGATGTGGCACATGTATACAATGGAATATTAGTCATAGAAAGGAACGGAACTGAGTTATTTGTAATGAGGTGCATGGACCTAGAGTCTGTCATACAGAGTGAAGTGAGTCAGAAAGAAAAACAAATACCGTATGCTAACACACATATGTGGAATCTAAAATAACGGTACTGATGAACCTAGTGGCAGGGCAGGAGTAAAGATGCAGACGTAGAGAACAGACTTGAAGACAAGAGGGTGGGGGAAGGGTAAGCTGGGATGAAGTGAGAGTGTAGCACTGACATATATACACTACCAAATGTAAAACAGATAGCTAGTGGGAAGCAGCCGCATAGCACAGGGAGATCAGCTCGGTGCTTTTTGACTACCTAGAGGGGTGGGATAGGGAGGGTGGGAGGGAGGCTCAAGAAGGAGGGGATATGGGGATATATGTATACCTATAGCTGGTTCACTTTGTTGTACAGCAGAAACTAACATACCATTGTAAAGCAATTATACTCCAATAAAGATTAAAAAAAAAAAAAAAGAGTGCTCATCTCTGAGTCAAAAGACCTAATTCTAGTTCCAACCCTGCTAGTGAATTATTGGATTACCTGAGGCAAGTTACTTAAATCCTCTAAAACTGTGAAGTGTGGCTAGAAAACATGCCTCACAGTGAGCATTCATTGTCCACGTTAGGATTTAGTGTCCTGTGTTAAAAAAAACAAAAAACAAAACAAAACAACAGGGACAAAATAGAGTCGCTTATGCTAAAGAAACTGAGTCCCCCCTCAAACCGAGTTCCCCTACCAAGTTTATGATTAACCTCTCCATCCAAAACTTTAATCCGTTTCTTGTCCCCTCTGACCTCAACCCTGTGCTAACTGAACACTCATCAACCAGAGTCAGATGGGCTGTTCCTCTAGGGTAAAATAAGCTCAGAGACCCCTAAACCATGGACCACCATAAACCACAGACATCCTGACTCCCAAATCTACAATTAAGAAATATCACAGGACTTCCCTGGTGGCGCAGTGGTTGAGAATCTGCCTGCTAATGCAGGCGACATGGGTTCGAACCCTGGTCTGGGAAGATCCCACATGCCGCGGAGCAACTAGGCCCGTAAGCCACAGCTACTGAGCCTGCGCGTCTGGAGCCTGTGCTCCGCAACAAGAGAGGCCACGACAGTGAGAGGCCCACGCACCGCGATGAAGAGTGGCCCCCACATGCCACAACTAGAGAAAGCCCTTGCACAGAAACGAAGACCCAACACAGCCAAAAATAAATAAATTAATTAATTAAAGTACCCTTAATTAAAAAAAAAAAAAGAAATATCATAGGACTTCCCTGGTGGCGCAGTGGTTGAGAGTCTGCCTGCCGATGCAGGGGACATGGGTTCGTGCCCCAGTCCGGGAAGATCCCACATGCCGCGGAGCGGCTGGGCCCGTGAGCCATGGCCACTGAGCCTGCGCGTCCGCTGCCTGTGCTCCGCAACGGGAGAGGCCACAACAGTGAGAGGCCCGCGTACCACAAAAAAACAAAACAAAACAAACACACACACACACACACACACACACACACACACACACAAAACAACTGGTGGTCTTTTCACTGGACCTTAATGGGTAAACCTTTCTTTACTATTGTATTCTACTGTCTTTCAAAGAGAAAAGAGAAAAAAAGGAAAACACGTCAACTCTCACTAAGTAGGCTGATGCATGAAAAATAATTGGAAGAAACAATAAATATTTAACCAAAATGCTGTTATTTCCTGGAGAAAACAAATTAAAACCCTGATCCTTACATGGTCTTGCCTTATGACAGATAAATAATATCAGATAAATAAATAATAATTTTTGATCTTCTATAGGTTGATTTTAGTATTCACATTCACTCTTTTTTTTTTTTTAATTTTTTCTGGCTGCACTGTGCAGCATGCAGGTTCTTAGTTCCCTGACCAGGGATTAAACCCATGCCCCCTGCATTAGAAGCACAGACGCTTAACCAATGGGCCACCAGGGAAGCCCCTCACATTCACTCTTAAATTGATGCACAGACCTGATCTGGAACTCCATGTAATGGCACCTAGACACATTAATCGACAGCTCTGTTCATTCAACAAATATTTACAGAGCACCTTCTATGGGCCAAGCTCTATGCTAAGTGACAGTATACAAAGCTCTAACCCACAAGAAAACTAATAGTTAAAAAACCATGTGATAAATGCAGTGACAGAAATAGGCTCAGATTGCCATGGGAACAAAAGGCATCTTTTGTCTGTTCGGACCACTTTCTCTGCTTCAACAATAATGGGAAAATTTTAGCCAGAAGGAGAAGCGGCAAAAAAAGCATTCTAGGAAAGGGATCTCACTGGTAAAGGGTGTGAAGGTGTGAAAAACTATAGCATACTTGAAGAGCTGTGAATACTTTATGGCAGTAACAAGGTTGGCATGCAGCAAAGATTTGGGCCTAGTTCAGCTGGTGAAAGAATTTGGAGCCAGTGATGGATTTTTACAGAATATCTTGATACTTTAAGGACATTTCCTGCCTAGCATGGGTTTTGACAATTGGCATACTGAGAGGATTCTACAGCCTGCTGTCAGCGTAAGTGGGATATGTCCCTGGTTGGTTCTTAAACTTCTTTTTATCTACCCACTACCTCATCCATCTTTGCTTGCTCTATATTGATTGTTGCTATCACGATGTCTCCAAATCCTGTTTACTCTGGCCTTTATACTTTGACATCTCTATTAATTACATTTTCCCTGCCTCTAAACCTTCCCACTTCTTTCCTCTCCTGTCTTGCCTCCTATTCCATGGTACTAGGCTTGTTCTAGGCATGACTGCTCCCATTTCATCTATTCAACTTGGTCTTGTTAGACTCTCTTGGTGGTCTTCCTCAACAAGCAGTCCTGATGAGTGAAATTCAGTATCCAAGGCCCGCCCTGACATCTGACCTTGATTCCAGAGACCCTGCCCTTCAGGAAACTTGTGGCAGAGGGTTAGGTGTGAATGTGATATAGGATTTGAGATTACACAGAACTGTGTTTCCACCTCTGACCCCACACTCACTAGTGTGATAAAGACAGTGCTCACCAAATAGTCTATCTGAAACCTCATATTTCCAGCCTCCGTTCCAGTTAGGTTGGTGTTGACTAGTTCTGACCAACGGGAAGCAGTTAAGAACAGTGCACTTGTCCATTACTTCCACCTTTGCTTTCATGGAAACCTGTTCCAGGTGATGGAGATACAAGATGGCAGAGCCTCCATCATCTTGGTTCTTTTTTTTTTTTAATAAATGTATTTATTTATTTATTTATGCCTGCATTGGGTCTTTGTTGCTATGCATGCACTTTCTCTAGTTGCGGCGAGCAGGGGCTACTCTTCGATGCGGTGAGCGGGGTTCTCATTGCGGTGGCTTCTCTTGTTGCAGAGCACGGGCTCTAGGCACACGGGCTTCAGTGCTTGTGGCATGCCAGCTCGGTAGTTGTGGCTCACAGGCTCTAGAGCATAGGCTCAGTAGTTGTGGCGCACAGGCTTAGCTGCTCCGCGGCACGTGGGATCTTCCCAGACCAGGGATTGAACCCGTGGCCCCTGCATTCACAAGCGGACTCTTAACCACTGCGCCACCAGGGAAATCCCATCTTGGTCCTCTTAGTAACTGTATGAAGTAGAGCCCAGACTAACCCACATCAGATATGTAACATGAGTGATAATACACAATAAGCACAATAAACCTTTGCTGTGTTAAACCATTTAGGTTTCAGGGTTAATTCTTCCCACATAATCCTATCAATAAGTCCATTAATTATGTGGCTTTGAACAAGAACACTTAACTTCTTTAGTCTTCAGTTTTCTCATCGGAAAAACAGGAATGATACCTTGCTATGGGCTGAATGTATCTGCCTCAAATTCATATGTTGAAATCTAATCCCCATTGTGAGGGTATTTGAAGATGGGGCCTTTGGGAGGAGATTATAAGGATTAGTGCCCTTATAAAAGAGACCCCAGGGGGCTTCCCTTGTGGCGCGGTGGTTAAGAATCTGCCTGCTAATGCAGGGGACACGGGTTCGAGCCCTGGTCCGGGAAGATCCCACATGCTGCGGAGCAACTAAGCCCGTGCACCACAACTACTGAGCCTGTGCTCTAGAGCCCGCGAGCCACAACTACTGAGCCCATATGTCACAACTACTGAAGCCCGTACACCTAGAGCCCGTGCTCTGTAACAAGAAAAACCACTGCAATGAGAAGCCCGCGCACCACAACAAAGAGCAGTCCCTGCTCACCACAACTAGAGGAAGCCCACGTACAGCAACGAAGACCCAACAAAGCCAAAAATAAAATAAATTAAAAAAAAAATTGTTTTTTAAAAAGAGACCTCAGAGAAATCCCTTACCTCTTCTGCCACGTGAGGACATGGTAAAAAGAAGGTCATCTATGAACCATGAAGTGGGTCCCTACCAGACTCCAAATCTGCTAGCACTTTTATCTTGGACATCCAGCATCCAGAACTGTGAGAAATAAATTTCTGTTGTATATAAGCCACCCAGCCTATGGTATTCCATTATAGCTGCCCAAATGGACTAAGCTTCATTGGGCTGGATAAAGATTAATGAGAAAATAGATAAACAACCAACTGTTCCATTACATGTGTTTCTGTAGCATGAATTAGTTCATCTGCAACTGGTAAACTGGGTAATGATATGGAATACAGAAGCCAGGTTGGTCCATACACCATTTTTCCCAGGACAGTGATCGTCTGTCTACTGAGTAAACGAACCTCAACACCCAGTACACTACACAAGAGACGAACGCTAGAGCTAGAATTAAGTCTTGGTCAAATCCTTCCCCAACTGTCCTTTGACTTGCCTAGACCTCCATCTTCCTGGCTTATAACAATTTTCTTCTTCATTCCTCCAAAACCCTTTCTTACCTCTTTGCATTTGAAATCCAAACGGTTTTTCTTGCTTAGGTTTGTTTGTCCTTGATCCCCACGTGGCCTGCCAGGTTCTAGCATAGGGCTTATTTTAGGGTGTTCCCCTGGTAGCCACATTCTTGTGACCTGGAACTGGGGCCAGGTATCTTGATTACATTCCTAACATAATATTAGATAAGAAATACAGGAGGAACAAGGCAGGGCACAGGTGGTGTGGAGAGTTACTGGGTGCAATTTTTAGCAAAGACAGTTGGCTATGTAAGTAAGAAGCTCAGGAAAAAAAATAAGGACTAGAGGTATGAACTGGATTTGGGAGACATTGCTTTATGGGAAGTAGTTGAACCCATGGGTGAAAAAGAAGCTATCCTATGAGATAATAAATGCACAGGAAACAGAGACTAAGGGAACATCAATATTTAAGGGGCAGTGTAGAAAGTATGAGGTCATTTGGACATGATGGAACCCAGAAAGAATAACATTTAGGAAACATTTTGAGTTCTAAGTACTCTACCCATAGTAAAGCAAAGCACACAACCCCCTTTCTTAGATTTTAATAATCTATAAATTTAGGCCAGCATGAATCAGCCTGTAAATAAAAAATATATAGGGTATTATGAGATTTAAAACAAAAAAATTCCAGAAGGTTCTTTATGAAAGCTAATTCGCAGCCAACTCATTAAGGAGTCAAACTGAGAGGCTAACTAATAGAATGTATACTTCCCTGGTCTTACCATCACCTGGCATCTTGCTAAGGAACAGACCCACAAATACCAAAAGATGAGCCCTCAGACCTTCCTAGTACCTTGGGATTCTTTGACAAGAAATGCCTCCAGGCCTGCATTGCCTTCAGACATCTTAAGGACAAAGCGGGTGCAAAACCTTGGCGCCACTGTCTTTCGTACTTGAAAATTCTGGGAAAAAAAGAGATATGCTAGAGTACTTGAAGTTCAAATATCCCAATATTCAAAAATGAGTATCATGGCTTTGGGGAGGACGGGACAGCTAGCTTGATATTAATCCCTGAAAAAGTACTAGAAGTGATTAGTAAAGATGGATTATAAACAATTAGATCATGAAGTATCAACATGACTTCATTAACAAAGCATGGCAAGCAAATTTCAGAGTTTTTGATAGGAAACCAAAGTAATAACTCCGTGGATTGACATGGACATCATGTCCCTAGTGTTCAGAAAAGTATCCCACGTTAGGGTGATATCAACTGCCCTGGTGTGCTCAGGACTGAGGGGGTTCTCAGACACAGGGCTTTCTTTTTTAAAACCAGGAAAGTCCCAGGCAAACCAAGGCAAGTTGGTCACCCTACTATGACGCTCCTGTGGATAAAGTACTCAACCATGGCCCGGAGGAGTCTCTTATTAGGGCAATTTATAGTTACTTAAATAATTAAAGCCTGTAAGTATTGAGTATCTGCTCTCATTCAGTGGGGAAGGTTGTCTCTAGTGGTATGCCATAGAGCTCTTTCCTTCACTACGTGCTGCTGAACAGTATTATCTGTGACATGAATGAAGTCAGAGAACGATTTTTTATCAAAATAATAGATGATGCATGCCACGGAGCAACGAAGCCTGTGCTCCACAACTACTGAGCCTGCGCTCTAGAGCCCACAAGCCACAACTACTGAGCCCACATGCCTAGAGCCCATGCCCCACAAGAAGAGAAGCCACCGCGATGAGAAGCCCGCGCACTACAACGGAGAGTAGCCCCCGCTCACCACAACTAGAGAAAGCCCGCGCACAGCAACAAAGACCCAACGCAGCCAAAAATAAATTAATTAAAAAGAAAAAACAGATGATGTAAACATGGGTGATTCTGTAAATATTCATTTATTTATATAAATGTTTATTGAGCATCTATTATGCTCTATGCTTTTCTAGATCCTTTTCTAGATCCTAGATACAGCAGAGAACAAGACGGACAAGGATCCTACCCTTGTGGTAGACAAATAAAAATGTAATAGGAGAGTGAAGTCAGCATCATGGTGATTTGACACACTCCCTTTGTCTCTCCTCGTCAACCTACAACTAGTAAAATATCTGTAACTCAGTAAAGGTGCCCCTGCCCAACACACCAGGACACTAGAGAACTCCACACATCTATACATCTAAAGGTAGGTGAAATGGAGCACATAGAGCAGGCAGAACTGGGGTACAGTGGAGAAAGTACCTGCGATCCTGGTCCCTCAGCCATGGCAGCTAAGCTCGTAGTCCCAGAGAACACGGTAGCATCAGGGTAGGTAGCACACATGGCACTGGCCTCCCAGGCACAGAAGCACTCACAGCCACAGGGAACCAGACAGCAGCAGCAAGGCCTGTGACCTTCTCTGTCCATCTGCAAGGGCACCGGAGACTCCACCTCCCTCCCCCCACTCAGCAGCAGTGCCTGAAAACCCAACAATCCTGGTCATAGCAGAGACACCGTGACCCCGGCTCTCTCCCTAACCTCCTCCTAACCTTCACTGTGGCACAGCCTACAACCGAGAACACCCCAGACATGGTGGAGCCCACAGTCTCAGTGTCCCAGGTGGCAACACCAGCAACACTAGCAGCAGCAAGGTACCGTGGACCCCAGAGGCACAAGCAGTGACAATGAGGACACGGGGTAACACCACTGGACAGAGGTGGTGGAGGGCAGAAAGTACTGACTCTCAAATATAACCAGAGACAGCCCAGGTAAGAGAATTCGAAACTCGTGCTATAATGCTGCAGACTTGAAAACAAAAGAAAGGCCTCTAATTATTAACCTGTTGAATCATGATAGTCAAGCTTTATCTAAAGAAGAAGGGTATTCACTACTTCAAATGTACCAGTACAGAAACAATTCATCAAGCACCATGAAGAACCATGGTAACACAGTATCACAGAAAGAAAAAGATAATTCTCCAGAAACCAAACTTAAAGTCAGGGAAAATTGCATTCTAACTGATAGAGAATTAAAAATAGTTGTCATGAAGGAGCTACAACAAAACTCAGAAAGGCAGTTCAATGAGCTCAGGAATAAAATTAATGAACAGGAGGAATACTTTACCAAAGAGACTGAAACTCTAAAAAAGGACCAAACAAAAATTTTGGAGCTGAAGAACTCAATAAATGAGATGAAGAATGCATTAAAAGCACTGGAAATGAAGCAGACCATATTGAAGACAGAATTAGTGAGCTTGAAGACAGAAACCTAGAAATGATACAGAGAGAAGAGGAGAGAGAATTAAGGTCTAAAGAAGGAGGAGGAGGAGAACGAGGCAGCAGCAAAGGTGAGGGAAGAAGTGAAGGAGGAGGAGAAGAAGAAGAAATTCTATGAGGACTATCTGACTCTATTAGGAAGGGAAGCATTAAGATAATGGGTATCCCAGAAGGAGAAGAGAGGGAGAAGGAAGCAGAGAGTTTATTTAAGGGAATAATAGCTGAGAACTTCCCCAACCTGGGAAAAGAACTGGATATACAAGTTCATAAAGCTAAAAGGACACCTAACTACCTCAACACAAAAAGACCTGCTCCAAGACACATTATATTAAAACTGTCAAAAAACAACAACAAAAAAAGAATTTTAAAGGCAGCCAGGGAAAGAAAGGATGGTAACCTACAAGGAAAGCCCCATTAGACTATCAGCAGATTTCGCAGCAGAAACTCTACAGGCCGGGAAAGAGTGTAATGACACTTTCAAAATATTGAAAGATTAAAAAATGTTCAGCCAAGACTATTCTATGCAGCAAAGTTATCATTAAGATACGAAGGAGGAAAAAAAAAGATATGAAGGAGAAATAAAGGCTTTCCTAGACAAGCAAAAGCTAAGAGAGTTTATCAACACTAGACCTTTCTCACAAGAAACGTGGAAAGGAGCTCTTCTACGTGAAACAAAAAGGCAAAAGTACACAAAACTTTGAGTAAACTGATAAATAGTCAGAAAATTCCAAGTCTGTATCAAAATAGATTGTTAAACACTTAATTACAGCATAAATGTTAAAGGGAAAAAAACAATAAAAATTAACTATAGCTACTTCAAATTGGTAACAAAGTCACAACATAAAAAGGGGAAATTTGAGACAAAAAAAAAAAAAAGATAAAATGGCAGTACTAAGTCCTCATTTATCAACAATCACCCAAATGTAAATGGATTGAATTCACCCATCAAGAGACACAGAGAGGCTGGATGAATTAAAACACAAGATCCAACTGGAGTCTGCCTCCAGGAGACTCATCTCAGCTCTAAAGACAAACATAGGCTCAAAGTGAAGGGATAATACTCTAAGCAAATGGCAGCCAAAAGAAAGTGGGTGTAGCCGTACTCATACCAGACAAAGTAGACTTCAAGCCAAAAAAGGTAACAAGCGATAAAGACAGACACTATATAATGATAAAGGGAAAAATTCATTAAGAAGACATAACAGTTATTAATATATATGCAGCTAACAAAGGAGTACCAAAATATATAAAGCAATTTTTTTAAACATGTAAAATCATACGATCTGTGTCTTTAATTGACAGGTGATAATGACAAACAAACAATAGAATGATTGATTCCAAAGCAATTATTAACAGATCTAAATGGAAAATATGAAAGCAACATAATAATAGGGGACTTTAACACCTTACTTATATCAATGGATAGATCATCCAGAAAGTCAACAAGGAAACAGCAGCCTTAAATGAAACATTAGACTAGACTGACTTGCTAGATTTATACAGAACACTCCATCCAACTGCAGCAGAATACACATTCTTCTCAAGTGTACATGGAACATGCTCAAGTATAGACCATGTGTTGGTGCACAAAACGAGTCTCAACAAATTCAAGAAGATTGAAATCATAACAATCATCTTTTCTGAACACAATGGTATAAAACTAGAAGTCAACTACAAAAAGAAATCTGGAAAAATCATAAATATGTGGAGACTAAACAACATACTACTGAACAACTATGGGGTCACCAAAGAAATTAAAGGAGAAATCAAAAAAAACCTGAGGACAAATGAAAATGAAAATATGACATACCAAATTCTATGGGATGCAGCAGAAGCCATATTAAGAGGGAGGTTTACAGCAATACAGGCCTACCTCAAGAAACAAGAAAAATCTCAAATAATCTAAACTTACACCTAAAGGAACTAGAAGAAGAAGAACAAACAAAGCCCAAAGTCAGGAGAAGGAAGGAAATAATAAAGATCAGAGCAGAAATAAACAAAATAGAGATTAAAAAGACAATAGAAAAGATCAATGAAACTAAGAGCTGGTTCTTGACAAACCTTTAGCTAGACTAAGAAAAAAAAGAGAGAAGGGTTTGATAAATAAAATCAGAACCTAAAGAGGAGAAATAACAATGGATACCACAGAAATACAAAAGGTTATAAGAGAATACTATGAACAGATATACACAACAAATTGGATAAAAGGAATGGGTAAATTCTTAGAATCATACAATTTTCCAAGACTGAAACATGAAGAAATAGAAAATCTGAATAGACCCATCATTAGCAACGAGACTGAAACAGTAATCAAAAATCTCCCAAAAATCAAAAGCCGAGGACCAGATGGTTTCACAGGTGAATTCTACCAAACATTCAAAGATTAATGCCTATCTTTCTCAAACTCTTCCAAGAAACTGAAAAGGAGGAAACAATTCCTAACTTATTTTACAAGGCCAACATTACCCTGATACCAAAACCAGTTAAAAAAATAAAATTACAGGGGCTTCCCTGGTGGCGCAGTGGTTGGGAGTCTGCCTGGCAATGCAGGGGACACGGGTTCATGCCCCGGTCCGGGAAGATCCCACATGCCGCAGAGCGGCTGGGCCCGTGAGCCATGGCCGCTGAGCCTGCACGTCCAGAGCCTGTGCTCCGCAACAGGAGAGGCCACAGCAGTGAGAGGCCCACATACCACAAAAAAAAAAATTACAGAACAAGACAAAAAAAGAAAATTACAGGTCAACATCTCTGATGAATATAGATGCAAAAATCCTTAATAAAATATTAGCAAACTGAATACAACAACACATTAAAAGGATCATATGCCATGACCAAGTGGCATTTATTCCAGAGATGCAAGGATGGTTCAACATCTGCACATTAATCAGTGTGATATACCACAGTAGCAAAATGAAAGATAAAAATCGTATGATCATCTCAATATATGCAGAAAAAGCTTATGATGAGATTCAACACCAAAGTATGATAGAAAAAAAAAAACCTCTCAATAAAATGAGTATAGAAGGAACATACCTCAACCCAATAAGGCCACATATGACAAACCCACAGTGAATACTATACTCAATGGTGAAAAACTGAAAACTATCCCTCTAAGACCAAGAACAAGACAAGGATGTCTTCTCTCACCACTCTTACCAACAAAGTGCTGGAAGTCCTAGCCAGAGCAATTAGGCAAGAAAAAGAAATAAAAAGCATCCAAATTGGAAAGGAAGAAGTAAAAATGTCACTATTTGCAGGTAGCATGATTTTATATATGGAAAAACCTAAAGACACCACCAAAAAAACTATTAGAAGAAATAATAAATACACTAAATTTTCAGGTACAAAATAAATATACAAAAATCTGTTGTGTTTCTGTATACTAAGAATGAACTAGCAGAAAAAGAAATTAAGAAAACAATACCATTTACAATTGCAACAAAAAGAATAAAATACCTACGAATAAATGTAACCAAGGAGGTGAAAAACCTATACACTGAAAACTATAAAACACGGCTGGAAGAAATCGAAGAAGACACAAAGAAATGGAAAGATATTCTGTGTTCATGGATTGGAAGAACTGACATTGTTAAAATATCCATATTACGTAAAGCAATCTACAATTTCAGTGCAATCCCTATCAAAATTCCAATCACATTTTTCAGAGAGATAGAATAAAAAATCATTTATATGATTTAAAAAAAGAATTTAATATGGAACCAAAGAAGCTGAATAATCAAAGCAATCCTGAGAAAAAAAAGAACAAAGCTGGAGGTATCACACTTGCTGATTTCAAACTATATTACAAAGCTATAGTAATCACAACAGCATGGTACTGGCAGAAAAACAGACACACAGATCAATGGAACAGAATTGAGAGCTCAGAAATAAATCCACACATATGCGGACAGTTTTAAGACAAAGGAGCTAAGAACATACAATGGATAAAGGACAGTCTCTTCATTAAATGGTGTTGGGAAAACTGGACAGCCACATGCAAAAGAATGAAACTAGACCACTATCTCACACCATACGCAAAAATCAACTGAAAATGGATTACAGACTTCAATATAAGACCTAAGACCATAAAACTTCTACAATAAAACATAGGCAGTATGCTCTTTGACACTGGTCTTAGCAATATCTTTCTGGATATGTCTCTTCAGGCAAGGAAACAAAAGCAAAAATAAACAAATGAGACTACATCAAAGTAAAAAGCTTCTGCACAGCAAAGGAAACTACCATCAAAATGAAAGACCATATACCAAATGGGAGAAGATATTTGCAAATCATATATCCAATAAGGGGTTAATATCCAAAATATATAAAGAATACAACTCAACCACAAAAAAGTAAACCCAATTAAAAAATGGGCAGAGGGGGCCTCCCTGGTGGCGCAGTGGTTGAGAGTCCGCCTGCCAGGATGCAGGGGACACAGGTTCGTGCCCTGGTCTGGGAAGATCCCACATGCCACAGAGCGGCTGGGCCTGTGAGCCATGGCCGCTGAGCCTGCGTGTCCAGAGCCCGTGCTCCGCAACGGGAGAGGCCACAGCAGTGAGAGGCCTGCGTACCAGAAAAAAAAAAAAAAAAAAAGGGCAGAGGAGCTGAATAGATATTTTTCCAAAGGAGACATACAGATGGCCAAGAGGCACATGAAAAGATGCTCAGCATTACTAATTATTAGGGAAATGCAAATCAAAACCACAATGAGATATCATCTCATACCTGTCAGAATGGCTATTATCCAAAAGGCAAGAGATAAGTGTTGGTGAGAATGTGGAAAAAAGGGAAACCTGATATACTGTTGGTAGGAATGTTAAGTCAGTACAGCCACTATGAGAGACAGTATGGAGATTCTTCAAAAAATTAAGAATAGAACTGCCATATGATCTGGCTATTCCACTTCTGGGTATTGATCCAGAGAATACAAAAACACTAACTTGAAAAGATATGTGCACCCCTATGATCCGTGGATAAAGGCAATGTGGCATATATACATATATATATATATATACCCACATACACACACACACACATATATATACATATTTATAATGGAATACTACTCAGCCATAAAAAGATGAAATTTTGCCATTTGTGATAACATAGAGGGGGCTTGAGGGTATTATGCTAAGTGAAATAAGTCAGATGGAGAAAGACAAATACCCTATGATTTCACTCATATGTGGAATACAAAAAACAAACAAAATACCCCAAATAAATGAACAAGTCAAACCAAACAAAAACAAACACATAGATACAGAGAACAGAGCAGTGGGTACCAGAGTGGGTGGGGGGGAGGGCAAAATGCATAAAGGGGGTCAACTGCATAGTGATGGATGGAAACTAAACTTTTGGTGGTGAGCATGTTGTAGTGTATACAGAAGTTGAAATATATTACTGTACATGTGAAAGTTATATAATGTTATAAACCAATAAAAAATAAGTATTTTACATATATGGTCACGAAGTTAGAAAAACATCTAGGAAAAAATTAATCTGCTTAAGAGATTGGAGACCTATTGGCAGGAAACGTAGGTGATCAGGAAGGGTTCTGCCTGGAGGTGACACCTGAACAGTTTCAAAGACCGTGAAATAGCAATGAGGCTTGCCCCAGATTTTAACATATTCTGCCTCAAAATGAACAAATTTTAAAAGCTTTATTTACTCGTTTTAAGCTTTCGACATCACATAGGATATAACCAAGATTGTATGCTATCCCAGCAATCTAAAATAACTGTATAATTTTAATAACAATCCAAGAGACTCCTGAGGAAAGAAGATAATTGTGAGTCATGGTTGTGGGTGTGGAGAACAGTCTGTGCCCGACCTCCCTTACCTGGTGAGGGGAGGTGACAGCATAGGCTGTGGTTCCTCCTGAAACCCAGAGCTGAGAAGGGAAGTGACCCACTGTGCAACTAAGTGCAATCATGTCTAAGCCCCAGGTGGGGAATGAGAGGCTAACGAGAAAGGTGTTTAAATTGCTGAAAAGAGCAGGTTGGAAATCAGGGAACACCTGGAATATCGAGTTCCCGAAAGAGGTCAAAAGCAACAAAAAAACAGGACTTAAACAGAGAAGAGACAAGAAAAGATCCCCTTAAGCAACATTTTGCAGAGTTCTTTGACCTTTAATACTGCCAAGTCTGAGGTGAGGAGAGGGCTCTTAAATGCTTTGAGTTATTTCCAACAATCAAAGAATCCAACCTACCAAAGAAGAATTTCAAAAGCCCTGCATACTGGGACTTCCCTGGTGGTGCAGTGGTGAAGAATCCGCCTGCCATTGCAGGGGACACAGGTTCAAGCCCTGGTCGGGGAAGATGCCACATGCCTCGGAGCAACTAAGCCTGTGCACCACAACTACTGAGCCCGCGTGCCACAACTACTGAAGCCTGAGCGCCTAGAGCCCGTGCTCCGCAACAAGAGAAGCCACTGCAATGAGAAACCCGTGAACCACAATGAAGAGTAGCCCCTGCTCGCCGCAACTAGAGAAAGCCCGGGCACAGCAATGGAGACCAAAAAATAAAAATGAATAAATAAATTTATATATATATATATATATATATATATATAAAGCCCTACGTGCTGAAAGGTACTCTTTTACAAAGTTGCTTGGATGACAAGCCTCCTAGGAAGCACATAGAGGAGGATTTATCCCCTTCTTAATCCCCTTCGTCCAATCCTTTTCCTACAGACTTTCCAAGAAAAGGAGTTTCAAATCTGATTGGTCAGATTCCAGCCCACTAATTAGCCCACTATTATCAGACGTTTGTTATCTACTGCTGCAAAACAAACCACCGCAAAACATGGTGGCCTAAATGCCACTCAGGATGCTCTGGCTCGGAAGGACAGGATGGTCCATTATGGCTTCACTCACCTGTCTGGCAGGTCCTGCTGGCTGCAGCTGGGCCTCTCTCTCCTCGACGTGGCCTATCGTCCACAAGGAGGTTCACCTGACTCCTTCACGTGACCATTTCTGGGCTCCAAGAGGGAAGGAGAAGAAACCACAAAGTCTGCCGAGGCCTTGGCTCCAGAGCGCGCACAACGCCCTTCTGCCACATTGCATTGGTCAAAGCGAGTTGCGTCAGGCCAGATGGAAGAGCTGGAGAAATAAACTCCACTTCTGGATGCAGTGAGTGGCAAAGTCATGCTGTACAGGGAGGGACTCTTTTTTTTTTTTTTGCGATACGCAGGCCTCTCACCGTTGTGGCCTCTCCCGTTGCGGAGCACAGGCTCCGGACGCGCAGGCTCAGCGGCCACGGCTCACGGGCCCAGCAGCTCCGCGGCATGTGGGCTCTTCCCGGACCGCGGCACGAACGCGTGTCCCTTGCATTGGCAGGCGGACTCTCAACCGCTGCGCCACTAGGGAAGCCCCTCACTTATCTAAATGCGGTCTTCTTTTCTACTTCTGTCAAAGCGGCTGAGACGCTCTGATCCCAGGTTCCTTCCTGTCTCGCGTTCCCCTCCGCCACTCTCCCGTAGGAAACCCCTCCCACAATGCAGCCGTTGGGAGAATTGAGGCTTTCTCCTCCTCCCACGGGAGCACCTGTTCAATCAAGAGGTCCCACCCATTTAGACGGCCAGGAGAGCTGAGATTTAACGGGTAAATGACAGGCACATGCTCTTGCACTGCTTCTGGAAGCCAGCTTTGGGGTGGCAAACATACAGCCAATGAATAAAAAGATGATCTTTGGATATTCTTCTTTTTTGTTCTCTTGAGCATAGTTTCCTTAGGAACCTCAGGGAGGAGGGACTTATCCAATTATGAGTGAAGGCAGAATTCTAGTTTTCCCGGTCTCCTTGGCTACAATGCCATCTCATGGAAACAAGGTTTCACCCTTACTCTCTACAAATAAAGAATGAGGCCTCCTTTGTGAAGACTTCCCTGAGCATCTCCCCTCCCCACTAAAGCCTACACCATACCTGCTCCCTGCCTGCAACCTCTGGACCTTGTGCACATCTTATACTCCAGTGTACTGGTTTCTTTTACATGTGTATCCCTCCAGTAGACTGTGAGGCCCCCGAGTGGGGGGTTCATGTACATCTTTGTAATGCTACCTACACCGTGACTGGCACAGGTAGGAGCTCTATAAGTGTCTGTGAAATAGAATACAATTGAATTGATTATAATAGTGGACACAAATTCCGGATCTTCAGAACTACAAACCTAACAGATATGCTAGTGCAGCTCCGAACATCTCCACAGGTGAAGGGAATTTGGGCAGCATCTTTGGTGCTATATAAACTACCCTAGGGAAGAGGACTTCCTGGGATGTTCCACAGAGACTACAACCCCTCTCACTTTTCTTTCTATTAGAACAAGTTTCTCAGAGAGAGAGAGAGAGAGAATATGAATGAATGAATGAATGAGGTGTTTGTGTATGAGAAAAGGGATAAACTTTGTGATTAATAAACCCTTAAAATAAGTCAGAATTCTATGCCCATTAGTGATTTGTCTTAAAATGTTCCTTTCTGATATCTGGGTTAATAGGGGATATGTTATTTAACTGTGCAAAGGGTATTCCCTGATTAATTCAGATTTTAAAAGTTCATACACTTAGAACTGAGAGAGAAGCATGCAGTCATTGAGAATTGCCAGGAATAGAATGGACTCATGAATATCAGGGCCGAAAAATCAAGTCTGCAATGACGAAGGCAGGAGAAAAATGTCAAGGAAAAGAAAAGCTAAGTCCTTAGGACACACTTCAAATGAGAATGAGAAAGGAAAATTTCTCAATTCCTATGTTACTTCCAGCTTTTCCATCAGTAAAAGTGATCATCAAATTGGAAAGAGTAGAACAAACTTCATTTAAAGGGACTTGAAGGCCAAATGAGTAAAGAAGTGAGAACCACTGTAAATGGACATGTGCCTCTAGGCCATAAATAGCTGAATGCAGTATAGGGGCAATGGCAAAGAAGGATGAGAATGAGGACAAACATCTACTAGGCATCTCCTTCATTCTAGGATCTCGCCACTCTAAATGTGGTCCGTGGACCGGTAGCATCAATACCACCTGGAAGCTTTTTAGAAACGGAATTTTGGGCCCCATCTCAGACCTGCTGTATCAGGATCTGCATTTTAACATGACTCTCGGGTGATTTTGCATGTACATTAGATTTTAAAATACTGGTCTGGAAACCATGTTGGGAGATTTATATATACCATCATTTAAATTTTATAAAAACCTTTGAGGCAGATTTTAATTCGTCTCATAGATGAAGAAACTCAAGCTCAAATAAGTAATTTGCTTAGTGTCAGAGTCAGTAAATAATGAGACTAGGATTCAAACCCTTGTGGAGTCTGGCATTTCCCAAGTTCATGGTACAACCAAGACTCTGGAACATAACGCTTTCTACCATAAATAATGTGTAGATATAAACATATAACACTCCCACCCCCAGTTATAGTTACTCCTGGGAAACATGAAGAAAAGGAAAAATGCCCCTGAAGACGCACTTAGGATTTTCAAGAAGGAAACGAGGATCAGTTCCTAAAATCCTACAGAATAAAGATTTCAGTATCCGTTAAGAAAGGGCTGAGAAGAATCACAAAATTCTAAGTTCAGTTCATTCAAAGCTTACTGATCATGTGCCCGCCAGGCACAAATCTAGGTACTTACTTGGGCTACATTAGTGAACGAAACAGGTGAGGATTCCTGCCCTCTCACTGAGCTCACGTTCTTGGGGGTGGGGGGAATAAACAATAGACATAACGAATAAGAAATTAAACAGTAAAGAGTTAAAAGGGATGAGTCTATGGCGGGTGGGGGCAGAGGGGACTGAAGCACAGGAAACAGGGCAGTGGTGCAGTTTACGATATGAAATAGGATAGAAAGGGTGGGCGTCATCGAAAGGGTGAGATTAAGGGAAAGTGAGAGAGTTAAACCAAGGAAACACCTGGGAGAAGAACAGTACAGGCAGAGAGACAGCTCAAGTAATGACCGTCAGGTGGAGGCGTGTTCCAGAGACAGCAAGGTGGTCATTATGGATGGAGCAGGGGGCTGGCAAGGGGACAGGAGGAGAAAAGGTCAGATCGGTAATAGGGGACAGATCACGTAGGACTCATGGGCCATCATGAGGACTTGGTATTGCATTCTGTGTAAAATGCGGAGCCACTGACAGGTTTTTAGCAGAGGAATGACACGATCTGACTTCAGTTTTTTAAAGTTAACTCGAATAACTGGAAATCTGTGCCTTTTGACCCCCTTATATATGTCAACTACACCTCAAGAAAAAATTTTTCAAAATTAGAGTTAACTCTAAAACAAATGTAATTAATTAATTTAAAAAATAGTTAACTCTAGCTGATGGGTTGAAACCAGTCTGTAGGGGGTATAAATAGAAGGAGGGGGATATAAGTTATAGATAGTAGAGTCGCATCTTATTAAGCAGGGTTAGGTTTGAAAGTTAAAAGCTTCAGATCTTTACGCTGCTTCATCACGAGAGCACAGGCACACTGGGTGACTTGTGTTTAGGAATCATGCTGTATGAAAATTTTAAAGAACTGTTTTGTGAGAGATTCAGTTGTTTCATTACGACCCCAAAGGACCCGTTAAAAGAAGCTACAGGAAGAGAGAGTTCAGTTCAATATATGGCAGGACTTCCGTGCAGTAAAACTTCCCCGTCACTAAGCATCTGGTACAAGGGTAGACTTATCTCTGTGACAGAGGCTGCTTTTTAAAGGGAATTCAGACACAGGTTATATAAGATGTCCTTTCGGATTCCTTCCAACCTTGCAAGTGCATCATCCTAATCCACACCTAAGTTCATTTGCAGAGTTCTGACGAGGGCGGGGCCACAGGAGATCTGTCCCAGAACACTGTGCGGTAGTTTCAGGTCATTATTTGAAAGCCACCTCCTCCTTAGAAAATGTACCTTCACTTCTAGTCCCATGGTAACAAGCGTCTCCCAGTACAACCATTCAAGATAAACAAAGGGAGACAGAGACCCAAGGTCAAGGACAGAGAGCCCACAATCCCAGAGGCCCCTTTGTGTGAGAAGACAGCATTTCTCTGCCTCTCCCCTTTGTACTTTTCTTCTCACTCTACCTCTGGGTTTTCTTGACGAGTATCATAATATCCTCATGGCTCAGATGGAAGAATTCAGGCTTAGTGATATATTAGATGGGTTCAAAGTTGAATTAATGGGTAGTTGATTAATGGGTCCTGGCCATATGAAGTCCCCAGTGACGGGGCCTATGGTTCCTGGATCTGATCAGATCTTTCACAATGGCAGAAGTATATACCTAATACATTTCAACCTTTGCTTACTGCCAGGGACAAAACAGTGTTGTTCCTAGGCATGCAAGCGCAAATAGGAGCCCTAACGAATAGATTCAAACTGTCCTCTGAACAAGTGCAAACATATTCTTTGCTTTCCTCTGTAAGATGACAGTCACTCATCCAAGAGAGGGGCTTTGGGAACCAATGTGAAAGCTCTTTGTTGGTTTCAGAGTCCATGATTCTCAGCGGATATCCATTTCTCCTTGAGTTCTGTTGCTATCCTATTCAGGTAGTAGTTCTTATTATTCTATATTAGTTGACCAAATGATATACTTAACCCTATATACAAGAGTGAATAAAACCCAGAACAGTATTAAGCTAGCAATAACTACTAAAATCCAAATATTCCAACAGTAAGTGGGAAAAATAACTCCAAGCCCTCATTTCTCCATAGCTCATTCACTGACCCTCATGCCTTCACCCAGCATTGTGGGCAGGGGTGGGTGGGGAGAGGTTACTAAGAAGGGTGATTCAACTCAACCAAAAGGTCTGAGAATTTGGTAGCATCTTTGCTCCTTTCTCCAGAGATGCTACCCCATTTGTGTCTGAGATTCTGCAATCAGCTTCCCTTTACACTGTCAGCTTCTCTCTCCTTTTCTTTACTTTTGCCAAATCAAGTACAGAACCATCCAGCTAAGCTCTTTCCAGGTTCCTAACCCACAGAAAACTGTGAGACAACAAATTTTTATTTGTTTGTTTTGAGCTGCTAAATTTGGGGTAATTTGTTATATAGCAAAATGTAACTAATGCATTAGGGTTTCAGATGGCCCCATTTGGTCAGGGTGAAAGGAATCACTTAAGAGAATAATAAAGCATTAGGTTTACAACGAAGGCTGAAGCAGTATTTCAGGGTATTGAATGCCAGGCAAAGGGGGTCTAGACTTTTTCTGAAGAGGCGGTGAGGATTCTATGAGTATTTTTGAATAAGGGAGTTATCAAAATAGTGTGCTGGAAAGATTAGTTTAGCAGACCTGCATGGGATAGATTAGAAAAAGAAAACATGAAGGTAGGAAAGATGGATGATTCACAAAAATATCCCATCCCAGTCCCATGTCTCGCCCAATCACATCAAACTCATCCTGCCCTATGTATGTTTTTCATACACTGAGTTAACTTGTGATGGATGGCAGGACTCACGGACAATTCATTTTTGAATCCTCTGAACCATTTAGCAGTGCCTTGCACATAGTAAGTACTTGCTAACATGTGAATCACGAATAAAGGCTTCCTAAATTCGCTCCTCTTCCCTGCAGACAGACTAATACTCTTTCCTTAATATTTTGTTCATATAGCTAACAGACCACTTCTTAAATCTTACCATTCTATTACTGATTAGACTTTATTCCTTTGTCTCCCCCCCACAGTGTAAATCCCTTCAAGGCAGTCTGGACCAGCTATATAATTTGCCAGGCCAAAGCGAAATGAAAATGCAGGGCCCCTTGTTTCCAAAGGATTAGAAATTTCAAGACAGTGAAGGGGGGTAAGGAGGTACTTCTGAGTTGAGGGCCCTGTGTGCACAGCTCACAACCCAAGAAACTGGCCTTGGTGGCAGTAATTCTGTCTTATGCGTTGTTTTCACCATGACTCCCACAATGGGAATGTTTGATAAATGTTGATTAAATATATCAAGTAAACAATGAAGGTCAGGGGGACTTCCCAGGTGGTCCAGTGGGTAAGACTCCGTGCTCCGAATGCAGGGGACCTGGGTTTGATCCCTGGTTGGGGAACTAGATCCCTCACGCATGCCTCAACTAAGAAGTCTGCATGCCACAACTAAAAGATCCCGCATGCCGCAAAGAAGATCCCGCATGATGAAACTAAGACCCGGCTCAGCATGCATGCATAAATAAATAAATAAATATATTTTTAAGTGCTTTTTTTAAAAAAAAGGGCTTTTAAGTCCCCACCGCCTTTTTTTCTTTTTTTTAAATAAATGAAGGTCAGGAGGGTTATATGGAAAGGGGAGGTTTACTTAGAAGTTTAACACGAATAGAGTCCACCTTACAGTTAAGACACACCAGGAGTGCCACTGGCTGTCACCTGCCCCCGTCCTGCCTGGGCTGCTACCGGGAGCATCTACACTGCACTTTGCTCATACTGTACATATCCTCCTATGGTCTAGAAGTCTGGTTGGTCCTATGTTAACTCCCACTCTAGGGGACTCTGGCTTTGGTTTGGTTATTTATTAGATTGTCCTTATGTAACGACAGTGGTAGCGACTTAATATGTAAGAAGCAAACAGCTGAAGGGATTTCTAGGCAGAAACAACATATTCACTAATAACATAAGACAGTAAGGGTTGGTACTCATAAAATAAAGAAAACAAGGCTGAGTGATTTAAAACATGCTGCAGAAAAATCCTAGTTAAATTTTGGAAAAATAAGAAGGGCAGAAAAGTACATATTGATCACCCTCTCTGAGGAATGGCACAGACCTCAGAGATGAGCTATAACCACGAAGAACTGTCTTATCTATTAGACAGACAAGACAATTTATTGAATCCCTTCTTACCACAGGTGAGTATCCTACCACACAACACAAATATTTATCTTTGTATCTGAACAACGCCTCCCTGAGATACTGAGGAAAAGAAGCTGCTTGAAAAATATTAGTCCTTCCCCCATCCTCCCCCTCATTTTAGGCAAGTCAGTCACAGCTCCGGACCTGCCGGCAAAGCTTAGCTATTGTAATGGTGACCCCCAGTGGCAACTGTTCGCAAGTGAAAAACTGGCACCGTTTCTCTGCCAAGGATGTCAATTTTATTAAAACACTTTCTTTTTTTTTTTTTTTTTTTTTTTTTTTAAACATCTTTATTGGGGTATAATTGCTTTACAATGGTGTGTTAGTTTCTGCTTTATAACAAAGTGAATCAGCTATACATACACACATGTTCCCATGTCTTCCCTCTTGCGTCTCCCTCCCTCCCACTCTCCCCATCCCACCCTTCCAGGCTGTCACAAAGCACCGAGCTAATATCCCTGTGCCTTGCGGCTGCTTCCCCCCAGCTATCTACCTTACTACGTTTGTTAGTGTGTATATGTCCATGACTCTCTCTCGCCCTGTCAAAACTCACCCCTCCCCCTCCCCATACCCTCAAGTCCGTTCTCCAGTAGGTCTGCGTCTTTATTCCTATCTTACCCCTAGGTTCTTCATGACATTTTTTTCCCTTAAATTCCATATATATGTGTTAGCATACGGTATTTGTCTTTTTCTTTCTGACTTACTTCACTCTGTATGACAGACTCTAGGTCTATCCATCTCATTACAAATAGCTCAATTTCATTTCTTTTTAAGGCTGAGTAATATTCCATTGTGTATATGTGCCACATCTTCTTTATCCATTCATCCGATGATGGGCGCTTAGGTTGTTTCCATGTCCTGGCTATTGTAAATAGAGCTGCAATGAACATTTTGGTACATGACTCTTTTTGAATTTTGGTTTTCTCAGGGTATATGCCAAGTAGTGGGATTGCTGGGTCATATGGTAATTCTATTTGTAGTTTTTTAAGGAACCTCCATACTGTTCTCCACAGTGGCTGAACCAATTCACATTCCCACCAGCAGTGCAAGAGTGTCCCCTTTTCTCCACACCCTCTCCAGCATTTATTGTTTCTAGATTTTTTGATGATGGCCATTCTGACTGGTGTGAGATGATATCTCATTGTAGTTTTGATTTGCATTTCTCTAATGATTAATGATGTTGAGCATTCTTTCATGTGTTTGTTGGCATTCTGTATATCTTCTTTGGAGAAATGTCTATTTAGGTCTTCTGCCCATTTTTGGATGGGGTTGTTTGTTTTTTTGTTATTGAGCTGCATGAGCTGCTTGTAAATTTTGGAGATTAATCCTTTGTCAGTTGCTTCATTTGCAAATGTTTTCTCCCATTCTGAGGGTTGTCTTTTGGTCTTGGTTATGGTTTCCTTTGCTGTGCAAAAGCTTTGAAGTTTCATTAGGTCCCATTTGTTTATTTTTGTTTTTATTTCCATTACTCTAGGAGGTGGGTCAGAAAGGATCTTGCTGTGATTTATGTCATAGAGTGTTCTTCCTATGTTTTCTTCTAAGAGTTTGATAGTTTCTGGCCTTACATTTAGGTCTTTAATCCATTTTGAGCTTATTTTTGTGTATGGTGTTAGGGAGTGATCTAATCTCATACTTTTACATGTACCTGTCCAGTTTTCCCAGCACCATTTATTGAAGAGGCTGTCCTTTCTCCACTGTACATTCCTGCCTCCTTTATCAAAGATAAGGTGTCCATATGTGCGTGGGTTTATCTCTGGGCTTTCTATCCTGTTCCACTGATCTATCTTTCTGTTTTTGTGCCAGTACCATACTGTCTTGATTACTGTTGCTTTGTAATATAGTCTGAAGTCAGGGAGCCTTATTCCTCCAGCTCCTTTTTTCGTTCTCAAGATTGCTTTGGCTATTCGGGGTCTTTTGTGTTTCCATACAAATTGCGAAATTTTTTGTTCTAGTTCTGTGAAAAATGCCAGTGGTAGTTTGATAGGGATTGCATTGAATCTGTAGATTGCTTTGGGTAGTAGAGTCATTTTCACAATGTTGATTCTTCCCATCCAAGAACATGGTATATCTCTCCATCTATTTGTATCATCTTTAATTTCTTTCATCAGTGTCTTATAATTTTCTGCATACAGGTCTTTCGTATCCTTAGGTAGGTTTATTCCTAGATATTTTATTCTTTTTGTTGCAATGGTAAATGGGAGTGTTTTCTTGATTTCACTTTCAGATTTTTCATCATTAGTATATAGGAATGCCAGAGATTTCTGTGCATTAATTTTGTATCCTGCTACTTTACCAAATTCATTGATTAGCTCTAGTAGTTTTCTGGTAGCATCTTTAGGATTCTCTATGTATAGTATCATGTCATCTGCAAACAGTGACAACTTTACTTCTTCTTTTCCGATTTGGATTCCTTTTATTTCCTTTTCTTCTCTGATTGCTGTGGCTAAAACTTCCAAAACTATGTTGAATAAGAGTGGTGAGAGTGGGCAACCTTGTCTTGTTCCTGATCTTAGTGGAAATGCTTTCAGTTTTTCACCATTGAGGATGATGTTTGCTGTGGGCTTGTCATATATGGCTTTTATTATGTTTAGGAAAGTTCCCTCTATGCCTACTTTCTGGAGGGTTTTTATCATAAATGGGTGTTGAATTTTGTCGAAAGCTTTCTCTGCATCTATTGAGATGATCATATGGTTTTTCTCCTTCAATTTGTTAATATGGTTTATCACATTGATAGATTTGCGTATACTGAAGAATCCTTGCATTCCTGGAATAAACCCCACTTGATCATGGTGTACGATCCTTTTAATGTGCTGTTGGATTCTGTTTGCTAGTATTTTGTTGAGGATTTTTGCATCTATGTTCATCAGTGATATTGGCCTGTAGTTTTCTTTCTTTGTGACATCCTTGTCTGGTTTTGGTATCAAGGTGATGGTGGCTTCGTAGAAGGAATTTGGGAGTGTTCCTCCCTCTGCTATATTTTGGAAGAGTTTGAGAAGGATAGGTGTTAGCTCTTCTCTAAACGTTTGATAGAATTCACCTGTGAAGCCATCTGGTCCTGGGCTTTTGTTTGTTGGAAGGTTTTTAATCACAGTTTCAATTTCAGTGCTTGTGATTGGTCTGTTCATATTTTCTATTTCTTCCTGATTCAGTCTTGGCAGGTTGTGCATTTCTAAGAATTTGTCCATTTCTTCCAGATTGTCCATTTTATTGGCATAGAGTTGCTTGTAGTAATCTCTCATGATTTTTTTTATTTCTGCAGTGTCAGTTGTTACTTCTCCTTTTTCATTTCTAATTCTATTGATTTGAGTCTTCTCCCTTTTTTTCTTGATGAGTCTGGCTAGTGGTTTATCTATTTTGTTTATCTTCTCAAAGAACCAGCTTTTAGTTTTATTGATCTTTGCTATTGTTTCCTTCATTTCTTTTTCATTTATTTCTGATCTGATTTTTATGATTTCTTTCCTTCTGCTAGCTTTGGGGTTTTTTTGTTCTTCTTTCTCTAATTGCTTGAGGTGCAAGGTTAGGTTGTTTATTCGAGATGTTTCCTGCTTCTTAAGGTGGGCTTGTATTGCTATAAACTTCCCCCTTAGAACTGCTTTTGCTGCATCCCATAGGTTTTGGGTCGTTGTGTCTCCATTGTCATTTGTTTCTAGGTATTTTTTGATTTCCTCTTTGATTTCTTCAGTGATCACTTCATTATTAAGTAGTGTATTGTTTAGCCTCCATGTGTTTGTATTTTTTAAAGATCTTTTCCTGTAATTGATATCTAGTCTCATGGCGTTGTGGTCGGAAAAGATACTTGATACAATTTCAGTTTTCTTAAATTTACCAAGGCTTGATTTGTGACCCAAGATATGATCTATCCTGGAGAATGTTCCATGAGCACTTGAGAAAAATGTGTATTCTGTTGTTTTTGGATGGAGTGTCCTATAAATATCAATTAAGTCCATCTTGTTTAATGTATCATTTAAAGCTTGTGTTTCCTTATTTATTTTCATTTTGGATGATCTGTCCATGGGTGAAAGTGGGGTGTTAAAGTCCCCTACTATGAATGTGTTACTGTTGATCTCCCCTTTTATGGTTGTTAGTATTTGCCTTATGTATTGAGGTGCTCCTATGTTGGGTGCATAAATATTTACAATTGTTATATCTTCTTCTTGGATCGATCCCTTGATCATTATGTAGTGTCCTTCTTTGTCCCTTTTAATAGTCCTTATTTTAAAGTCTATTTTGTCTGATATGAGAATTGCTACTCCAGCTTTCTTTTGGTTTCCATTTGCATGGAATATCTTTTTCCATCCCCTTACTTTCAGTCTGTATGTGTCTCTAGTTCTGAAGTGGGTCTCTTGTAGACAGCATATATAAGGGTCTTGTTTTTGTATCCATTCAGCCAATCTGTGTCTTTTGGTGGGAGCATTTAGTCCATTTACATTTAAGGTAATTATCGATATGTATGTTCCTATTTCCATTTTACATATTGTTTTGGGTTCGCTACTATAGGTCATTTCCTTCTCTTGTGTTTCGTGTCTAGAGAAGTTCCTTTAGCATTTGTTGTAAAGCTGGTTTGGTGGTGCTGAACTCTCTCAGCTTTTGCTTGTCTGTAAAGGTTTTAATTTCTCCATCAAATGTGAATGAGATCCTTGCTGGGTAGAGTAGTCTTGGTTGCAGGCTATTCTCCTTCATCACTTTCAGTATGTCCTGCCACTCCCTTCTGGCTTGTAGGGTTTCTGCTGAGAGATCAGCTGTTAACCTTATGGGGATTCCCTTGTGTGTTATTTGTTGTTTTTCCCTTGCTGCTTTTAATATGCTTTCTTTGTATTTAATTTTTGACAGTTTGATTAATATGTGTCTTGGCGTGTTTCTCCTTGTATTTATCCTGTATGGGACCCTCTGTGCTTCCTGGACTTGATTAACTATTTCCTTTCCCATATTAGGGAAGTTTTCAACTATAATCTCTTCAAATATTTTCTCAGTCCCTTTCTTTCTTTCTTCTTCTTCTGGAACCCCTATAATTCGAATGTTGGTGCGTTTCATGTTGTCCCAGAGGTCTCTGAGACTGTCCTCAGTTCTTTTCATTCTTTTTTCTTTATTCTGCTCTGCAGTAGTTATTTCCACTACTTTATCTTCCAGGTCACTTATCCGTTCTTCTGCCTCAGTTATTCTGCTATTGATCCTATCTAGAGTGATTTTAATTTCATTTATTGCATTGTTCATCGTTGCTTGTTTCATCTTTAGTTCTTGTAGGTCCTTGTTAACTGTTTCTTGCATTTTGTCCATTCTACTTCCAAGATTTCGGATCATCCTTACTATCATTATTCTGAATTCTTTTTCAGGTAGATTGCCTATTTCCTCTTCATTTGTTAGGTCTGGTGGGTTTTTATCTTGCTCCTTCATCTGCTGTGTGTTTTTCTGTCTTCTCATTTTGCTTATCTTACTGTGTTTGGGGTCTCCTTTTTGCAGGCTGCACTTTCGTAGTTCCCGTTGTTTTTGATGTCTGTCTCCAGTGGCTAAGGTTGTTTCAGTGGGTTGTGTAGGCTTCCTGGTGGAGGGGACTAGTGCCTGTGTTGTGCTGGATGAGGCTGGATCTTGTCTCTCTAGTGGGCAGGTTCACGTCTGGTGGTGTGTTTTGGGGTGTCTGTGGCCTTATTATGATTTTAGGCAGCCTCTCTGCTAATGGGTGGGGTTGTGTTCCTGTTTTGCTAGTTGTTTGGCATAGGTTGTCCAGCACTGTGGCTTGCTGGTCGTTGAGTGAAGCTGGGTGCTGGTGTTAAGATGGAGGTCTCTGGGATATTTCCACCGTTTAATATTATGTGGAGCTGGGAGGTCTCTTGTTGACCAGTGTCCTGAAGTTGGCTCTCCTACCTCAGAGGCAGAGCCCTGACTCCTGGCTGGAGCACCAAGAGCCTTTCATCCACACAGCTCAGAATAAAAGGGAGAAAAAGTAGGGAGAATTAGTAGAAGTATGAGTAAAGAAAGAAGAAAAGGAGGAAAGGAAGGAAGGAAGAAAGAAGCAAAGAAGGAAAGAAAGGAGGGAGGGAGGGAGGGAGGGAGGAAGGAAGGAAGGAGGGAAAGAAGGAAAAAAGACAGAAAGAAAGATGATACAGTAAAAATAAAATAAAGTATAATATAGTTATTGAATTAAAAAATATTTAGAAAAAAAAAAAAAAAAAAGGGACGGATAGAACCTTAGGACAAATGTTGGAAGCAAAGCTATACAGAGAAAATCTTACACAGAAGCATACACATACACCTTCACAAAAAGAGGTAAAGGGGGAAAAATCATAAATCCTGCTCCCTGAGACCACCTCCTCAATTTGGGGTGATTCATTGTCTAAAGGAGGGAAGGAAGGAAGGAAAGAAAGAACGAAGGTAAAGTATAATAAAGTTATTACAATTAAACTTAATTATTAAGAAAAAGAATTTTTAAAAAAAAGTCATGGACGGATAGAGCCCTAGGACAAATGGTGGAAGCAAGAGTATACAGACAGGATCTCACACAGAAGCATACACGTACACATTCACAAAAAGAGGAAAAGGGAAAAAAATCATAGATCTCGCTCCTAAATTCCACCTCTTCAATTTGGGATCATTCCTTGTCTATTCAGGTATTCCACAGATGCAGGGTATATCAAGTTGATTGTGGAGCTTTAATCCGCTGCTTCTGTGGCTGCTGGGAGAGATTTCCCTTTCTCTTCTTTGTTCTCACAGCTCACAGGAGCTCAGCTTTGGATTTGGCCCTGTCTCTGCGTGTAGGTCGCTGGAGGGCGTCTGTTTTTTCGCTCAGACAGGACGGGGTTAAAGGAGCCGCTGATTCGGGGCCTCCGGCTCACTCAGGCCGGGGGTTGGGGGATGGGGGTAGGAGGGGCACTACGTGCGGGGCGGGCCTGCGGCTGCAGAGGCAGCGTGACGTTGCGGCAGAGGCCGGCGTGATGTTGCACCAGCCTGAGACCCGCCGTGCGTACTCCCGGGGAAGTTGTCCCTGGATCCCGGGAACCTGGCAGTGGCGGGCTGCACAGGCTCCGCGGAAGAGGGGTGTGGAGAGTGACCTGTGCTCGCACACAGGCCCCTTGGTGGCGGCAGCAGCAGCCTTAGCGTCTCCCGCCCGTCTCTGGGGTCCGCGGTTTTAGCCGCGGCTCGCGCCCGTCTCTGGGGTTTGCGCTTTCAGCCGCGGCTCGCGCCCGTCTCTGGGGTTCGCGCTTTCAGCCGCGGCTCGCGCCCGTCTCTGGGGCTCGCGCTTCCCGCCGCGGCTCGCGCCCGTCTCGGGGGCTTGCGCCCTCAGCCGCGGCTCGCGCCAGTCTCTGGGGTTCGCGCTTTTAGCCGCGGCTCGCGCCCGTCTCTGGAGTTCCTTTAAGCAGCGCTCTTAGACCCCTCTCCTCGCGCACCAGGAAACACAGAGGGAAGAAAAAGTCTCTTGCCTCTTCGGCCGGTGCAGGCTTTTCCCCGAACTCCCTCCCGGCCAGTCGTGGCGCACCAACCCCTTCAGGCTATGTTCAAGCCGCCAACCCCAGTCTTCTCCCTGAGCTCCGTCCAAAACCAAAACCCGAGCCTCAGCTCGCAGCCCCGCCCGCCCCGGTGGGTGAGCAGCAAGCCTCTCGGGTTGGTGAGTGCTGGTCGGCACCGATCGTCTGTGCAGGAATCTCCCCGCTTTGCCCTCCGCACCCGTCGCTATGCACTACTCCGCGGTCCCGAAACTCCCCCCTCTGCCTCCCGCAGTCTCCGCCCGCGGAGGGGCTTCCTAGTGTGTGGAAACTTTTCCTCCTTCACAGCTCCCTCCCACTGGTGCAGGTGCCGTCCTTATTCTTTTGTCTCTGTTTTTTCTTTTGCCCTACCCAGTTACGTGGGGAGTTTCTTGCCTTTTGGGAGGTCTGAGGTCTTCTGCCAGCCTTCAGTAGGAGTTCTGTAGGAGTTGTTCCACGTGTGGATGTATTTCTGGTGTATCCGTGGGGAGGAAGGCGATCTCCGCGTCTTACTCTTCCGCCATCTTCAAGGTCCCCCCAAAACACTTTCTTTAAGAAGGATATTGGCAATTTTGTGGAACTGTAATAAAAACTAATTGTATGTTGGTTCCAAAAAATCAATATCCTCTCCTCTACTTTACTGTCACTAGTTAAACACACGAGTTTTCCTTTCAAAAGAGACTCTTTGTAAAGTAAGAAGCACAGTCTCAGGAAAGCCTGCTCAGCAATGGTATAATGGCACTTTAGAGAGAGGTAAAAAGGAGGCCTAAATCAAACCTGGGTTCACCTTGAAGGAGTTCAGAAAGAGTCTCCCCCAGTGTGCCAAGGTGCCATGTGAATTATTTTGAGCTGAAGACGATCGAGGCCCAAAAGAATTCAGGAAGAGCTTTTTACCTCCCCTCAGCTACCTAACAAATGCAGATAGAGGGCTCAGAGAGAGGTACTACCAGAGAGAACTTTTTATCTGAATGACCTATTTCTATGGCACAGCAAACATCTAATTACCGACATCCACTCTTCTTATCTTCCTGTGAATTACCCTCTTCCTCTTTGAAGCCCCAGGTCCCTATCCCATTCCTTAGCTCAGGATGGCATATAAGCCTCAACTGCCTGACTTACTCTTGGGTCTCATCTTTGAGGCTCCCAAAGATGTCCGTAATTAAATTTGTTTTTCTCCCATTAATCTGTCTTATGTCAACTGAATTATTAAACCAGCCAAAGAACCTAGAAGGGTAGAGGAAACATTTTTCCTCCCCTATGACCTGTACCCGTGCAGTGGCCAGTGGCTTCTGAGAGTCGGCCTTAGTGAGAATTTAATCAGCAGCTCTTTATGTAAGTCTAACTGAAATTTGGAAAGATAATTAATAGTTGAATTGAAACATGAAAAGATACATATATATACATGTGTGTGTTAAATGGTCAACAAAACAAGTCGAAAAGGTTGGGCTTGCCCTCTAGAAACCTGCGTTCAACACAATAAAAGAAATCAGACCAAAGGAAGCAAAAATGCAGTAACAGAGGTATGAAAAATAAGTAACTCAAAATAATGAACTGTAGAGTTCCATCCCCTATTCAATTTTCACAGTTTAGTCCTTTAATTCTTTTTTTTTTTAAATGAACTTATTTATTTTTGGTTGCGTTCGGTCTTCATTGCTGCATGCGGGCTTTCTCTAGTTGCGGGCTTCTTATTGCAGTGGCTTCCCTTGTTGTGGAGCATGAGCTCTAGATGTACAGGCTTCAGTACTTGCAGCACATGGGCTCAGAACGCTTAAAAACTTTAATATGATGTAAAACTATTGAAACTGACCAAACAGGCATGTGTTTGGTAAGCAAGGCCAAATTGTGGTTCTCAATCTTTGCTGCATATCAGAATCTCTGGGAAAGCCTTCGAGAGTCCTGAAATCCAGGCTATAAGGCATACTAATATATCATAATTGCTAGGGCTAGGGCACAGGCATCAGTATTTTTCTTTTTCATCAGTATTTTTTTTTAAGTTAAGAATTATGTAAAGCCCTAACTTGGCAAAATTAAATCATTTTAAAGTATAGCATTTGTCTATTATTGACTTCTTTGAGGCTACAAAGAGACATCCCAAGAACTTGGAAATGCAGAAATAGACTGCCTTCTGAAGATAAACACAGAAAGGTGCTACAGAGAGGTTTAGTCAACCCTGGGGGGGAAAAAACAGATTAAAAAGGTTAAATAAGCAGCCTTCTCCAATGCACTAGCCCAGTGTTTCCAACCCTGGCTACACATTAGAATCACCTGGGGAGTTTTTGAAACTTGCCAATGCCTGAGCCCCAATCCCAGGGCTTTTGATTTAATTGATTAAGTTGATATATTTAAAAGCTCCCCAGGTGATTCTAATGTGCAGCCAGCACTGAGAATCACTGCCCCAGGCAAACCAGGAATATGTCAGCGTGCCAAAACTACAATGCAGACTATAGTACCAGTGCTGAAGACACACAAGAGAAAGTGGCTATTTACAGGACATCATAATGAAGCATAAATAAAGGTAATGGATAGATATGAAATATCAACAATGTGTACACAGCTCTGTCAAAGCGAGTGTTTGCCAATATCCTGACCCCAGGAGTAAAGCGACTCCTCAAGTAGGAAGATTCGTTCCTCTATTTCAGTTGAGAGACTTTCCATGACATCATCTTTGGCTTTATTTCCTACTCAGCAAAGGAAACTTGGGATCATTCACTGAACTGACCACAGGTGCGGATGCAGACATTGCATATTTCAGGGCTCTGACAGTTATTTCTCATGGGATCTTAATCAACTGGCATCCTGGTGCCTGTCTCCATTTTTCTGTACATTTACCCAAAAAATATTCCTGAGCAAGGTCATGGCTAGCCCTATTCAACCTTCCCTCCTAAACATTTGGCCACTTCCACCTACAAATTTCAACGTGCAAGCTTTTAAATAATGAATCGTGTACTATTCATTATTTTTGAAAAAATAAATATTGAAGATCCTCATTAAACTCTTATTTTTATTCACACACACACACACACACACACACACAAATGAATAACTGTTACCAGGATTTAAGCTGCAGGCAACTGATAATCCCTGTCCTTGATTTTTCTCCATTATCCTTTCCATGTTTTTGTGAACTTTTACAAATTCAAAACTTCTTGTTTTGTTGAGGAAGTTTGTTTCCCTTCTACTGGTACTCTGATTCTTCAACCAAGGTTGGGGGAGATTTTACATACTTAGTAAACTTTTCAGTTTTCAAAATTAAAATTTCCCACCTGCAGATCTGATAACGGTAGCTATGCACAGCTTTGCTCTCAAAAGCACACACTGAAAAAAAAAAAAAAAAAAAAAAAGCACACACTGGCTGTTTTGAGGGCTCTCACCGGAGCGCTGAATCTTATACCCAATGTTCTCCAGCTGCTAGTTGAAACAGTGGATATAAATGCAGAATATTTCTTCATATTCCATAAAGTAATACCTATAACATTGATCACTGTCTCATTTTAATGTTTCAATCACTTCCTTTTAAATGTAGGTACAGGACCTTTTTTCTCTCCTGTAGAACAAAAATTTCCTTGTAACAGTCATTGAAAACAGTGTCCCTGTTTCTACTGTCTTGTCTTCATTGCATGGAAGCTCAGAACCAACTCTAGGAATAACTTTAAATGTCTCAGTGGGCTGAAGAGTTAATGGGATATAAGGAAGTGAAGCGATTAAATGTAAACAACACCATCATGAAGTCTGGCTATGAAAGGAAGGAAAGAATACAGTGACTGAAAGGGAACGAATTGTCAAGAAAGGGTTTGGGGGTTTTGTTGAGTTTATAACATGGAGCATAGGAGAGCAGAGAAATATTAGAAAATGTAATGCCTAAGAAGTCAGGAGTTACTGGCATCCGGAGTATGGGTGAAAAGCATAGTTTTAGCCACAAGAAGGTGTACCTTCCACTCAGGCCAAAAGTTTTCATCCAACTAGGTGTGGTTGCAGAAGCTGAAGAAGTTGGTTTGTATTTTCTCTTGTGAGATGCACAGCAGTAGGCAGAATTGTATGCAAAGTGAGTGAAGAGATGGTGGAGCAGTAAGTTTGAGCAGAGTGGAGATGTACACAGATGCTGAAATGAATGGGAAAGAGTGAATGCGGACAGCCTAAGGACGGAAATCATGAATCTGTAGCAGCACCAAGCTGAGGGAATGAAAGTACCTCTTCGGGTACACGGAGGCCCAGATTTAAAGTTCCAATGACATACAGAGAAGATTGTTGGGCTTTTGCTTAACGAGTTTGTTTCACCTTGGTGAATACCATGGAGCAATGGTGCAAGATGATCAAGAACACCGGCAAGAGTGGAGGAAGTGATGGTTTATGGATAAGGAGCTCAATCACAAGAGGACTAGAAGGAGTTTTGGAATCAAAGGTCTCAATGAGAGCAAAGAAAAGGGGAGGCGGGAAAATGAAAGCAGAGAACTGGAAGAACTATATAGGGTGTAGTGAAAAGTTGAGATATGCAAATTTTTAAGATTTCAGAGGAGAAACAATTGTTAAGTGGGGACAGGTTATTTTCATGAGAGTAGGTAGCTGAATGGGATGGAAATGAAGTTCAGTGAAGTACAGGTCAAGATAGGAAGAGATCTACTTGTGTAGCTCTTCCTTGTTCATACAATGATGACAAGGTAGAAAATAATGTGTGAGCCAGGTGTGAAACTGTCAAGGGATGATGCCATGGACAATGAGTCCAAGGACAACAACAAGAAAAGCATCAGGTGAGGACCTAGATGACATGAGCTCCAGAGGAAAAGGCACAGAAGAATGCAAAAGCCCAGCAATGAAGATCAGAATCTCCACTTAGGAAGCCAATCTCAACACCCAACGCTGAGTGAGTAGGTAGTTTGAGAAGATGCATCCACCAGGGAGAGTTGCAGGAAAAGCAGTAGCTCTGGAGGGCAAGATAGATGTGTCAAGCAAGTGCCATCAGTTGCCTATTATGGGGAGTAGAGATCCCAATACTTCTGCCCACTGCATCTTGATATTGGAGTTGTCAAGGCAAACAGTCCAGTCCAGCACTGGATGCAACCATGTCTTATTCACATAGAGAAGAGACAGCAAGGTCAGCTTCAGTAGTGGGTGTCAGTCTCCCACGGCCGGCACATCCCTCCTGATTTGCAAGCACCCTTCTTGTGCCGAAGAAGAAAGATACAGTAGTGGGGATGGCCAGGGACCACACGATGCAGACGCTTAAAACCAACAAAGGAGCACACCTGAGTCTGAAAGAGAGGAAGATACGCCCCCACAAGGTGATAAGCCCATCACAAACTGTGAGGATGCTTTATCTCCTGGTAAGGAAAGTGCCACCCCCTACAATGCCCATTCTTATGCGGCCGAGTTGGGGCCAAAAGACCCCACGTGGGAGAATGCCTTTCCTAACAAGAAGAAACGTTCTTCCTCTTGAAGGAGATTGAGGATGCCATGAAATGGTGTTCGGAGGGCCAAGTGGGAAGGTTTAGACTGAATGGGAGTGATAAGAGCCAAGGGAGAAGACAGCAGTGTGGAAATTAGAACAGAGGAAAGGATGGAGCAGAGCAAAAGGGAGTGTTTGGGAGCATTGTCAAGATCCCCCAACAGTCATTCCCAGCGCTCTCCTGATGAAAGAGTGATTCCAATACCTATGGGGAGAGTCAGCTGTGGCCTTGATTATGTTTCTGAGGCAGCTGACTTTGCCAGGCTTTTTATTTTTATTCCCATTATTAAGCCTTACTTTTAATATGCCTTTACTGGTAAACCTTTTCAAGTTCTTTTTGGAAGTATGGTGTAAATTTTTCTTTAAAAAAGAATAAACACTTGAGGAAAATAAAACTTTAGATAGCTTAAAACTGGGATTGTTTTATAACATGATTATTAATAATAACAAGAATAATAGCTGGCATTTAATGAGTCAGGCATTGGACTAAAGGCTTTACAACTATTGCCTTATTTCCTTCTGACAGTGATAGATCCTATTTTTATTTCTAGCTTTCAGAAAAGAGAACTAAGACATAAAGAAGTGATCTAACTTATGGTAAGCAGCGCCCAGGGCAAAACCTGCTTAAGGGCACTGTGAGAACTTTACAAGGACAAAAAAGAACAGAATAGTAAATAAGTTCAAAGTGGAGTGGGCCATTTTGAGAACACTGGACAAGGCTGCTGAAATAACAGCAAATTAGGTAAGTAGTTAAGAATTGGTACCTACCCTCAGAATACTTTAAAGAGTAATAATCATGGCAACTATTAAACTAACCATGAAAAGTTAGGTTTATGTGAATGTGTCTCCTTCCATAGAGCTCAAAGTCCTTGAAAAGGAATCTTTTCTCTGAAGCCCACACTATAGTGCTATGTATCCTGCGGATGTCTGTTTTGAGACTGGTGGTGTCTGCTTGCTTAACAGTTAGAAATGCAAAGCACAGAGACTTTATATCATTGCATCTATTTTGAGGCAGCAAAAATGAGGTCTTCTTACCCAATAGGATATCTTGATAAAAGTGTTGTCTCAATGGACAAGGGCACAGATAGCCGCCATATTGCTGATTTAGAGGGTCTTCCCCTAACATCCTCCAAAGCTGTGTTTCTTTGTTTTCTTAACAAATACTTCCTTGCTTACTCCCCAGCTTTTTCAAAGAACAGTAAAAACAGAGAGTAGAACTTTTTTTCTTATAAACTAGATGATATAAAATAGAAACAATAGTTCCAGCAACGTGGTCTTCTCCCTACAGTTAATGGGTATGTTCTCTATAGGCTCTGACTTGGGAATTTCTAAGGAATCATAAAAAGAATGGCCTTCAAAGACAAAAATAGCTGGGGCTTGAACCTCCATTGTGCAACCTTCTAAATATTAGGGAAAAATTTCCTCAACTTTCTTGAGTCTTGGTTTCTTCATCTATGAAACGTGAGGCAAAAAGTATTTCCAAAGTTCTTGAAAGATACAGAGGGTCTGGCATCCATAAATGCGAGAGTCTCTGGCAACCTCCGTCCCTTCCCAGTAAGGGAATATCCTTTCTTCCATTTCCCAACTGGTTTTAAAATAAAAATTATTGTTCAAATTTGATGCAGACATATCTTTTGTTTTTGTTTTGGCTTTGGTTTTGGTAGTGGTTTTGCCCACCTCCCTATCTCAAGTTTATATTATATTATATATTGTAAGTATGTATTTATGTGACTACCCCAGAAACTTTGCAAATGTACTTTCTTTGTCTGTCTAATTCATTTAGAGCACTTTGACATGGATCATTCCTTGTACACAGTGGTATTAAATAATTATTGACAGCTTGACAGCATATATTTACTTTAACTCATCATTCTTTTTCTACTGGCAAATAATTACAAGATTTCTTCCAAGGAGTAGCCTACATTTTGTAGCTTAAATGTCAAAAAGGCAAGACTTGTCAGCTAAGGAGCAAGGATGATGTATTCTACAGTAAAACTGGTGCAACATCAAGGCTGAGGCTGGACATTGTGGATTCTGGATCCAGAAGTCTCAAGATTTCCAGTTTCAGTAAATGCTGTTATTCATTCTAAGAGTCCCCATCACTCAATTTTTACGTGCAGTCTGGATAGCTGAAACACACCTGGAACATTCACTAATATTTAGCACACTGGGAAGGGTTCTCTCCAACAATCTGAGATTCATTCATTCACACATGACGATATGTTCCCTGGTTTCCTAGGAAAGGTCATGTACCTCCTGAAGAGCAAAAATTCCATCCATCAAGTCTGCATCCCCCAAATTTAAAAACATTAAATGTGCTCATTTATGAAGAAATCCCTTTTAAAGTTAAACGTTTTACTTCTGTTTATTGTTGGTTTAATAAACATCAAGAACCATGACAACGTAGGATGCATTAATACATCGCCCCAGATCTATTCTTCCCTTCCACTGACCTCCATCCCTCCATCTACAGGGGTCAAGAGGGAGGGCAGAACTTCCATGCTTCTAGAAATTTCCCCCTCCTCCTTCCTAACCCCTCTATCATTCTTTATTTCAAGATCATTAACTAATCCCATATACCCTCTACTTCTGTTTCTGGCCGTTAACAACCCAGCTCTCTTGGTTTATACTCAATGCTCTGAACCCTTTCCACTATGCCCTCTAAAGATAGTTTCAAACTTTTTTTGTTACAGGACCCTGTAAACTCTTAAACGTAATTGAGGACCTCCAAAGAGCTTTGGTTTATGTGGGTTACATTTACTAATATTTGCTGTATTCAAAATTAAAGGACATTTAAAAAATATTAATTCAGTTAAAAATAAGTCCATTCATTACATGTTAACAAATATTACATATTTTTTATGAGGAAAAAAAGTAGTGAGAAGAGCAGCATTGTTTTACATTTTTGCAAATCTCTTTACTGCCTGGTTTAACAGAAGACAGCTGGATTCTTATATCTGCTCCTGCCTTCAATCTGTTGTGACATGCTATTTCAGTTGAAATATATGAAGAAAATACGGCCTCAGCCAGATATGTGGTTAGAAAAAAGAGGATTATTTTGAGAATCTTTTCATATAACCGTGGATATTATTCTTTAACACTATATCAAAACTCAACAAATGGTAGTTTCTTAGCAGTTAGTTGCAATGTGAAACCAAAAACCGTACTACTAAATTTATTTTTAGTTACATTAAAATCCATTAGTCTATCTTGCACTTTGAATGGATTTTTTTTTTTTTTTTTTTTTTTTTTTTTTGCGGTACGCGGGCCTCTCACTGCTGTGGCCTCTCCTGTTGCGGAGCACAGGCTCCAGACGCGCAGGCTCAGCGGCCATGGCTCACGGGCCCAGCCGCTCCGCGGCATGTGGGATCTTCCCAGACCGGGGCACGAACCTGCGTCCCCTGTACAGGCAGGCGGACTCTCAACCACTGCGCCACCAAGGAAGCCCTGAATGGATATTTTACCCACACAGGATTCTATAATATCATGTATCACTCATTTGAAAAACACTGTGTCACTGAGTTATGCAGATTTTCCAAATGTTGACACATTTTATTATACAATATTTAAAAATTACATTTGTTAATATCACCACTAAACTCATCTGAAGAGTCTTTAAGTGTTGGGAAACTATCACCTTAGTGGATAAAAGTTTTCCGAAAATCAAAATCATACTCGGAAGCTCAAATTTTATCATTGGCAACAAATATTATCAGTCATTTTCCTTGAAGTAACATGTTCAGTTCATTCATTTGTGAGAAATGGTCAAATACCCAAGTCTGGGTAGCCATCACTTTTTCTGTCAGTCTTTCTTTCAAGTAAGAACAGTCTACAGGGAAAAAAAGTTGTTGGTTCAGCTGGCAGCTCAACCAATTGCACCCGTGATTTTCTTCAAGCCAACCATTGTACCTCGGTACGTAGAAAAAGTGTTTTATGCACTTTTCCCATTTAATCACAGTATAATGAATACGTATGCAATCAAAGGTTGAGACTGAATACACTGCTGTCCTAGAACTCATGATCCATCATCAGCAAAACCCCCTGAACGTTATCAGTACTATAAAAGGGGTGTAAAGGTTGAACAAAGGGAGCTAGAATTGTTATAACATATTGACATGATGCTATAATCTCTTTATGAACCTTTCTGTAAACTTCAAAAATGAGCTTTGTCATCTGGTACTTACACTTTATCCTTGTACCAATTAGGATGTCTTTGACTGCAGGTAAAAATAACCCTTACTCAAAATGATTTAGATAATCAGGAAAAGTTGTCATCTCTCAAACTGAGAAATTTCAAGGCAGGGTATCTTTAGGGTTGGTTAATTCAGGGCTCTTGGTCCCAAGATGCGTCTAACATTTCCAAGTGACTCATGAATACGTGACAGGTCCAGTACAGACCATTTTTTTTAAAGTCTTCATTGAATTTGTTATAATATTGTTTCTGGTTTATGTTTTGGTTCTTTGGCCAGGAGGCATGTGGGATCTTAGCTCCCCGACCAGGAATTGAACCTGCACCCCCTGCATTGGAAGGCGAAGTCTTGTTTTTTTTTTTTTTTTTTTTTTTTAAATATCAAGGGTTTTTTTTGTTTTATTTATTTATTATTTATGGCTGTGTTGGGTCTTCGTTTGTGTGCGAGGTCTTTCTCTAGTTGCGGCACGCGGGGGCCACTCTTCATCACGGTGCATGGGCCTCTCACTATCACGGCCCCTCTTGTTGCAGAGCACAGGCTCCAGGTGCGCAGGCTCAGTAATTGTGGCTCACGGGCCCAGTTGCTCCGCGGCATGTGGGATCCTCCCAGACCAGGGCTCGAACCCGTGTCCCCTGCATTGGCAGGCAGATTCTCAACCACTGCGCCACCAGGGAAGCCCAAGGCGAAGTCTTAACCACTGGACCACCAGGGAAGTCCCGAGGTCCAGTGTATAATACAATGCTGCCTTTTCCTATGAGTCTCTTTATAAGGAAGAAACCTTTCCCAGAGCCCCTCTAGCAGACCTCATCTCTCATTTCATACCACCTTGCACCGCGTGTCCATACCTACGCCAAATAGCAGATACAAGGAATGGGATCTCCATAAATAGCTAAGATTAATCCAAACTTTAAAAAAAGAATGTCTATACATGTATAACTGAGTCACTTTGCCGTACAGCAGAGATTGGCACACCATTGTAAGTCAACTATACTTCAATCAAAAAAATATATATGCAAAATGAACCACCAAAAGCTTAAATAAGAATGCTTCTCTCCTGAATGCCTAAGACCGCTTGAGCCCGCTCACAAATTGGGAGGAGGAGTCATGAGCAACGAACACAGGGGCGCCTCAGTGTGTTTTTCTATTTGATTAAGACTGATTCCTCCTGAAAAACAAATGTGATCGATCTTGGAAGATTAATGTTGAATGGTACAACACAAATGTATTAAAGAATTTATTGAAATAAAACTAACTTAAAAGGCAAAAAAAAAAGATTAATCTAAATTTACCCTTGAGCTTTAGGTAAGGCAACCTTCCCTAAGGGACGAATACCTGGATAAAATCAGGTTTCATTCAAGAAAGGAGAAAATGGGGAGGGGGTTTGGGGGTAAGCCCACAGCCTCTCTGCTCTCGCCCTCACACATTAAAGGTTGCTGACGGCAAACCCCTGTGCCTCCTGACTTGAGGGCTTTTTACTGGACACGGAGCTATAAACGACACAGAGGGCAGGCCAGATGTGCCACAGAATTAGTGGCCCAGGAGGAGCCCTCAACCAATGATCCACAGGGAGTTGATGGATAAATATCCAGCTTCCTGGGCACCCATTTGAGATAACTTTGAGATGCACTGTACATTTCCCAGAATTAACCAGTGGAATAAGCCACGGTGCTAACCACTTAACACACTGCACTTTTTTTGGTTGCCCTCCTTGCCCTCTGTCATTTCTTCTCTTCCCTTACCAGTGTTTCATGTTATCGTCTTCCAAATGAACTATTTGCAATAGCATTCTTATCTCAGGGTCCGCTTCTGGGGGAACCCAAACCAGGAAAACAGTCCTTCCCTCAAAAAAATCCACTACAATCAGAAACTCAGAAGCCCTTTTTCAATTCTTTGTTCTCAGAGCCTTTATTACCATCTTTCTCCTATAAGAGTTCCTGCTTTCTGCCAAACGCTGAAAAAATGAATAAAGAAATACTTACTCTTGTTTAAGCATGCACACAAAATATTTTTATTAAGTACATACAATTAATCATGTTGCCTCCTATACCCAGGTGCCTTCTCAGGAACGACCTCCCCCCCCAGCCTCTGCTCAAAGGGCAGCCATTTGTAGCCACACTTTGACCCAAGTATAACCAATCCTTTGGCTGGCAGTGCCCACATGGTATGAAAAGATAAACAAAGACAATCCAGTTTCCTCTCTTGAAAATTTAAATTAGGAAATACCAATACCAAGAGAATGAGGAATTTCACTGTGTGAAGATGAGCTGGAGTTATGAACAGTTTGTCAGAGCCATAAGGCAGTAAACAGAAATTATTATGAACCGGAAACTATGAGAAAAGCAAACTTATGATGGGTGAAGAAATGATACACAAAGAAGAGGAAAACAGTAAGCAGATAGCATCAGTTCCAAAAGAAGCTGGCAGACTAGGAATACTCAAGTTTTATTAATAGGGTAGCTATGGAATGGAGGAGGCTCATGAAGCTCTTTCAAGAGTTGTTTCTGCTCCTACCTCTCCTTCCAACAACAATCTCCATGAGGCTTGGCACTGTTACAGCTACTGAACTGAATTTTCATGAGATTCTGTCTCCTTATTGGCCGTGTCTGTCCTGATACCAGTTCCCTTTACAGGAAGAAGCTTGAGTTAATGTCTAACAACCAATATTATAATCAAAATGCTTTTTTAAAGAAACAATCACAGAAAAGGCTGGATTGTTTTCAACATACAATGAGATGTTTAAAATGTGGTCCAAGACGCACAATAATGTGAATTAACTACTGAACTGTATATTTAAAAATGGTTAAAACAGTAAACTTCTGGGCTTCCCTGGTGGCGCAGTGGTTGAGAGTCCGCCTGCCGATGCAGGGGACACGGGTTTGTGCCCCGGTCCTGGAAGATCCCACATGCCGCGGAGCGGCTGGGCCCGTGAGCCATGGCCGCTGGGCCTGTGTGTCCGGAGCCTGTGCTCCACGGCGGGAGAGGCCACAACAGTGAGAGGCCCGCGTACCGCAAAAAAAAAAAAAAAAAAAGTAAACTTCTGTCATGTGCTTTTTAGCACAATTTTTTATATACCGCTATGAGATAATATAAAGAAAATAAGGAAAAAATGGGACTTGGTACACAGTTATAAAAGAGTTTAAAATAAAGCACCTTGTCATGTGATACACTCACATAATAGTGGCATTCTTCCAGAATAATAGAATGTTACCCCTGAGTTAAGAGTCAAAATAGGGCTTCCCTGGTGGCGCAGTGGTTGAGAGTCCGCCTGCCGATGCAGGGGACACGGGTTCGTGCCCCGGTCTGGGAGGATCCCACATGCCGCGGAGCGGCTGGGCCCGTGAGCCATGGCCGCTGAGCCTGCGCGTCCGGAGCCTGTCCTCCGCAACGGGAGAGGCCACAACAGTGAGAGGCCCGCGTAACGCATTAAAAAAAAAAAAAAAAAAAAAGAGTCAAAATAAAATAACCTGTTATTCTACTCTTAACCCCACACCCAAATTGAGGATCTGAGAAGATTAAAAGTAGTTAGATAGAGGAATTTTGGAAAAATAAATGGATTTGCTGTGACGGCTTTTCCCAAACCTGGGCAAAGAAGTATATTGACACCACCTGAAAAGTTTCACCTATTTGTCTCACAGGTGCAGAAACAACCGGAAAAGAGTCAGACTCCTCCGTAAGTAATGTCAGGGTCCATCACCTGGCTAGTGCACTGCTTTAAAACAGCAATAAAAGAAAGGTCACTTCATTGGGGGTCATGTGCATTCCTAGAATAACGTGGGAGAAACATGTAGTCTACACATGAGCAGGTTAGTGTAGCTGCATCTCCTGTCTTGTCCAAAGTGCCAGCAGATGACTAGATGTTAAGGAAGGAGTTAGTAACCAGCCAGCCAGCCAGCCAAGGGCAATCAGAGATGCATTTGCCCTCTCAAACGAACTAAAAGTGAGAGTGAGAGACCCCCAGCGATGCGAGGAAGAGAGGCAAAGGGCCCCAGGGTCTCTGATGGACCCCGAAAGGTGCCCCTAAAAGACTCAGCCTCAAACACCTGCCAGATCTACAGAGTGTGGATGCTAGATCACCAAACAATGGCAGGCAAGCACGAATATTCTTGTCCTCTTTACCCTCTGCCTCTTCTAGCTCTAAACCTAGAGCGGGGTCTGAAATTTCTTTGGAGGAAGAGGGATTAACACGCAAGAGAAAAAGAAAGAACCAACTAACCAGAGTCCCCACCCACCCACCCACTGGCAACCAGCCTGCAGCAAGCAAAGCAGAAGAAAAGAGAAGCTTTACCTTCCAATGGAATGTAATATTTTGACAGGACAATCACCGACGATAGGTTGTTTTATTACCTAAAAGTGGACACCAAAATCACGGGACTTGGGCTTCCCTGGTGGCGCAGTGGTTAAGAATCCGCCTGCCAATGCAGGGGACACGGGTTCGAGCCCTGGTCCGGGAAGATCCCACATGACATGGAGCAACTAAGCCCGTGCGCCACCGCTACTGAGCCTGCGCTCTAGAGTCCACGAGCCACAACTACTGAGCCCGCGTGCCACAACTACTGAGCCTGTGCTCTATAGCCCATGAGCCGCAACTGCTGAAGCCCGTGTGCCTAGAGCCTGTGCTCCGCAACGAGAAGCCCGCACACCACAACAAAGAGTAGCCTCCGCTCACCACAACTAGAGAAAGCCCGCACGCAGCAATGAAGACCCAACGCAGCCAAAAATAAATACATAAAATAATAAAAAAAAAAAAAATCACAGGACTTCCCTTAAATTTTATCAAAGGCTAACGAAAGAATCAGCCCCACAGAAAAACGTTAAAGAGATACCGGGAGACAAAAATAAAGTTGCTTTATAATTACACCCCATGAACCCTGCATATTCGATGGAAAGGTTACAGATATTTAATTTCAGGAAACAGGCTGGATAAAAGTAAAAAAGGCTCAATCTGATCATACAAACCTTACATTTTAAAAATAACCAAGGAAAATACCACAAACTTTTATTTGGATAGGGACAATATTTTTGAGTACAAGCAAAGGTACAAGCAAAATAAAACAAAGTATGACAATGTATCTTGAGTTGATACCTAAATAGTTCAAGCAACTGGAGAGCATTAGAACATCACACATTTTTCTATGCAGAAAATGTTGTAAATTTCTATTTTCCAAATTGCAGACCTATTACTTTGCAATATATACCATCAAAACTGAAGGCCTAGGCCCATTCTCTTCTCAATACTCCTTAAGTTTGGGTATCTCTTTCTAACGTGTATAATGAAGCAGATACAGATTTTAAGCATAACAATAAAAACATTAATGAGAATAGTTATAACTTATTGAGTATTCACTTGGCAGCATGCTTGGTGCTGTAAGACATAATCACCTTATCTGACCTTCAAAGTGCTATTGTAGGTACGTAATTGCTATTGTTATTGCCATTCCTGCAGATAAAGACATTGAGGCAGAGAAAAGTGAGGTAATTTGTCCAAGACCATGGAATTAATAACGGCCAGAGCCACACCCAGGACCTTCACTGCTACAGTGTGCTTTACGCTGCTGAGAAAACATTCAGAACGATGAGAGGTGTTTTAGAGTACTGATCAGTCACCAGGCTTTGACTTCTGACCTTGCAGGGGTCCCAGGCGCCTTGAACACCTATGCCATTGGGACACTCGCAGTGGGTACGTTTTTTCCTGACAGACAAAAATCCCACTTTCATGTGGGCCTGCCAGTGAACTCACCTGAAGTGCTTAATCCTCTCAGCTCCCAGCTACGTCCCTTTAATAAGTCCAAAAATGATTAAAATAAATCCTCTTTACCACTCCCATCAGCAACAAAATTATTAACAACTGAATATGATTTCCATATGTTCCCGGTTTGCCTGGAGACAGAATTCAGGAATCTATTAAAATTACTGCTGGCCATCAAGCAGAAAAACAAACATGCTTTCTATAATTCCTTCTTAATAGCACTGGACCAAGTTACTAAGCACCATGACCTGCAAACAACTACACAGTTCTCCCAAGTGACAGCATGCTGGCACTATTCATTCTGCTTTAAAAATAAATAAATAAAAAATAAAAAGCATCTTCCTCATTACAACCTTGATGTTTTCTACATTGGTAGATTCTAATATTTTGTTTGTAAATGACCCCTCATACCCGTGGAAACTGTGTGAGGCTTGTGGTATTTCTATAAATAAATATTCTTTATAGCAAGGAAATAACATACCAAAACCATATAATCATTCCTATATACATATTATCTTGAAAATACATTTTTGCTTCAACGGAGATTTTTGTCAGAAAATCCAGTTGGGTGATGTGATTGGCTGCATCCTAATACACTGAGGGTCACAGGGAGAAGCTTTCACTTCTCCCCTTGCTTCTGGGTTCCAAGTGCCCCTGACAGAGGTCACAGCCTGCCCTCTTTTCCCACGTTTCTCAGTCCTGTGCTTTTTTTCCTTATCATCATCCTTCCCTGCTTCTCTTCATTTTCGCGTCCTCATTAACTTCACTGTCTTCATCAGATGACTCAGAGTGATAACAGAGGGATGACTGGTAGATGAATTGCATTAGCAATCAGTTTACTGGAGGCTGACCCTGCCCCCTTATAGGTGTGAATTAGGGAATTATAGAGTCAAGGTAATGGAGGTTGGGGGGATAGGGAGAGCGAGAAGGAGAGAAAAGGGAGGGAGGGAGGGGGAGGGAATGTGACATCTCAGATATTTGTAGCAATGCACTTAGAAGAGATGTTATATGATAAATGTGTTATGCCACTCTCACCGTGATAATAGATCTTTGGAAAATAAAAAATATATATATATAAATATATATACACACACATATGTACAAACACAGAGACACACACACACACACACACACACGCACATATATAAAATGCTTTAGATGAAAGCCTGGAAGAGTTTTAGGAAGAGAATCTGGAGTTTCTCCTTGATTCTTCTACTCATAATTTTTTTCCGCAAATAATTCCATTTCAGTTGGTACAGGGTGGAGGGTGGAGAGTGGGGAAAAAAAAAAAACATATCTGGGGAGAGGGGGAAGATGGCAGAAGAGTAAGAGGCGAGGATCACCTTCCTCCCCACAGAAACACCACAAATACATCTACACGTGGAACAACTCCTACAGAACAGCTACTGAATGCTGGCAGAAGACCTCAGACCACCCAAAAGGCAAGAAACTCCCCATGTAGCTGGGTAGGGCAAAAGAAAAAAAAGAAAAAACACAGACAAAAGAATAGGGACGGGACCTGCACCAGTGGGAGGGAGCTGTGGAGGAGGAAAGCTTTCCACACACTAGGAAGCCCCTTCGCGAGCGGAGACTGCGGGTGGCGGAGGGGGAAGCTTCGATGCCCCGGAGGAGAGCACAGCAACAGGGGTGTGGAGGGCAAAGCACAGAGATTCCCCCACAGAGGATCGGTGCCGACCGGCACTCACCAACCTGAGAGGCTTGTCTGTTCACCCGCCAGGGCGGGGGGAGCTGGGAGCTGAGGCTCGGGCTTCAGGTCAGAGAGCAGGGAAAGGATTGGGGTTGGTGGCATGAACACAGCCTGCAGAGGGTTACTGCACCACAGCTGGCTGGGAGGGAGTCCGGGGAAACGTCTGGACTTGCAGAAGGGGCAAGAGACCTTTTCTTCCCTCTGTTTCCTGGTGCGCGAGGAGAGGGGATTAAGAGCGCTGCGTAAAGGAGCTCCAGAGATGGGTGCAAGCCGCGGCTAACAGCACGGACCCCAGAGACGGGCATGAGACGCTAAGGCTACTGCTGCCGCCACCAAGAAGCCTGTGTGCGAGCACAAGTCACTATCCACACCTCCCTTCTGGGGAGCCTGTGCAGCCCGCCACTGCCAGGGTCCTGGGATCCAGGGACAACTTCCCCGGGAGAACGCACGCACGCCTCAGGCTGGTGCAACGGCCCGCCAGCCTCTGCCGCCGCAGGCTCGCCCCGCATCCGCACCCCTCCCTCCCCCCCGGCCTGAGTGAGCCAGAGCCCCCGAGTCAGCTGCTCCTTTAACCCCGTCCTCTCTGAGCAAAGAACAGATGCCCTCTGGTGACCTACACGCAGAGACGGGGCCAAATCCAAAGCTGAGCCCCGGGAGCTGTGCCAACAATAAAGAGAAAGGGAAATCTCTCCCAGCAGCCTCAGAAACAGTGGATTAAAGCTCCACAATCAACTTGATGTACCCTGCATCTGTGGAATACCTGAATAGACAACGAATCATCCCAAATTGAGGAGGTGGACTTTGAGAGCAAGATTTATTATTTTTTCCCCTTTTCCTCTTTTTGTGAGTGTGTATGTGTTTGATTCTGTGTGAGATTTTGTCTGTATACCTTTGCTTTCACCATTTGTCCTAGGGTTCTATCCGTCCATTTTTTCTTTGGTTGTTTGTTTTTTTCTGTTTTTTTTAACATTAAAAAAATTTTTTTTCTTAATTATTTTTTATTATAATAACTTTATTTTATTTTATCTTCTTTCTTTCATTCTTTCTACTTTTTCTCCCTTTTCTTCAGAGCTGTGCGGATGAAAGGCTCTTGCTGCTGCAGCCAGGAGGCAGGGCTGTGCCTCTGAGGTGGGAGAGCCAACTTTAGGACACTGGTCCACAAGAGACCTCCCAGCTCCACATAATATCAAATGGCAAAAATCTCCCAGAGATCTCCATCTCAACACCAGCACCCAGCTTCACTCAACGACCAGCAAGCTATAGTGCTGGACACCCCATGCCAAACAACTAGCAGGACAGGAACACAACCCCGCCCATTAGCACAGAGGCTGCCGAAAATCATAATAAGGCCACAGACACCCCAAAACACACCACCAGACGTGGACCTGCCCACCAGAAAGACAAGATCCAGCCTCATCCACCAGAACACAGTCACTCGTCCCCTCCACCAGGAACCCACTGAACAACCCACTGAACCAACCCTAGCCATTGGGAACAGCCATCAAAAACAATGGGAACTACGAACCTGCAGCCTGCAAAAAGGAGACCCCAAACACAGTAAGATAAGCAGAATGAGAAGACAGAAAAACACACGGCAGATGAAGGAGCAAGATAAAAACCCACCAGACCTAACAAATGAAGAGGAAATAGGCAATCGACCTGAAAAAGAATTCAGAATGACAGTAAAGATGATCCAAAATCTTGGAAATAGAGAAAATGCAAGAAACATTTAAAAAGGAACTAGAGGAACTAAAGGTGAAACATGCAACGATGAACAACACAATAAATGAAATTAAAAATACTCTAGATGGGATCAATAGCAGAATAGCTGAGGCAGAAGAATGGATAAGTGACCTGGAAGATAAAATAGTGGAAATAACTACTGCAGAGCAGAATAAAGAAAAAAGAATGAAAAGAACTGAGGACAGTCTCAGAGACCTCTGGGGTAACATTAAATGCACCAACATTCGAATTATAGGGGTCCCAGAAGAAGAAGAGAAAAAGAAAGGGACTGAGAAAATATGTGAAGAGATTATAGTTGAAAACTTCCCTAATATGGGAAAGGAAATAGTTAATCAAGTCCAGGAAGCACAGAGAGTCCCATACAGAATAAATCCAAGGAGAAACACGCCAAGACACATACTAATCAAACTGTCAAAAATTAAATACAAAGAAAACATATTAAAAGCAGCAAGGGAAAAACAACAAATAACACACAAGGGAATCCCCATAAGGTTAACAGCTGATCTTTCAGCAGAAACTCTGCAAGCCAGAAGGGACTGGCAGGATATTTTTTTTTTTTTTTTTTTTTTTTTTTTTTTTTGCGGTACACGGGCCTCTCACTGTTGTGGCCTCTCCCGTTGTGGAGCACAGGCTCCAGACGCGCAGGCTCCGGACGCGCAGGCTCAGCGGCCATGGCTCACGGGCCCAGCCGCTCTGCGGCATGTGGGATCTTCCCGGACCGGGGCATGAACCTGTGTCCCCTGCATCGGCAGGCGGACTCTCAACCACTGCACCACCGGGGAAGCCCCAGGATATTTTTAAAGTTATGAAGGAGAAGAACCTACAACCAAGATTACTCTACCCAGCAAGGATCTCATTCAGATTTGATGAAGAAATTAAAACCTTTACAGACAAGCAAAAGCTCAGAGAGTTCAGAACCACCAAACCAGCTTTACAACAAATGCTAAAGGATCTTCTCTAGGCAAGAAACACAAGAGAAGGAAAAGACCTACAATGACAAACCCAAAACAATTAAGAAAATGGGAATAGGAACATACATATCAATAATTACCTTAAATGTAAATGGATTAGGGCTTCCCTGGTGGTGCAGTGGTTGAGGGTCCGCCTGCCGATGCGTGGGACGCAGGTTCATGCCCCAGTCTGGGAGGATCCCGCATGCCATGGAGCGGCTGGGCCCGTGAGCCATGGCCGCTGAGCCTGCGCGTCCGGGGCCTGTGCTCCGCGGTGGGAGGGGCAGTGGCAGTGAGGGGCCCACGTACTGCAAAAAAAACAAAACAAAAAAATGTTAATGGATTAAATGCTCCCACCAAAAGACACAGACTGGCTGAATGGATACAAAAACAAGACCCATATATATGCTGTCTACAAGAGACCCACTTCAGACCTAGAGACACGTACAGACTGAAAGTAAGGGGATGGAAAAAGATATTCCATGCAAATGGAAACCAAAAGAAAGCTTGAGTAGCAATTCTCATATCAGACAAAATAGACTTCAAAATAAAGACTATTAGAAGAGACAAAGAAGGACACTACATAATGATCAAGTGATCGATCCAAGAAGAAGATATAACAATTGTAAATATTTATGCACCCAACATAGGAGCACCTCAATACATAAGGCAAATACTAACAGCCATAAAAGGGGAAATCGACACTAATACATTCATAGTAGGGGATTTTAACACCCCACTTTCACCAAAGGGCAGATCATCCAAAATGAAAATAAATAAAGAAACACAAACTTTAAATGATACATTGAACAAGATGGACTTAATTGATATTTATAGGACATTCCATCCAAAAACAACAGAATACACATTTTTCTCAAGTGCTCATGGAACACTCCCCAGGATAGATCATCATATCTTGGGTCACAAATCACGCCTTGGTAAATTTAAGAAAATTGAAATTGTATCAAGTATCTATTGCAACCACAACACTATGAGACTAGATATCAATTTCAGGAAAAGATCTGTAAAAAATACAAACACATGGAGGCTAAACAATACACTACTTAATAACGAAGTGATCACTGAAGAAATCAAAGAGGAAATTAAAAAATACCTAGAAAGAAATGGCAATGGAGACACGACGACCCAAAACCTATGGGATGCAGCAAAAGCAGTTCTAAGAGGGAAGTTTATAGCAATACGATCATACCTTAAGAAACAGCAAACATCTCGAATAAACAACCTAACCTTGCACCTAAAGCAATTAGAGAAAGAAGAACAAAAAAACCCCAAAGTTAGCAGAACGAAAGAAATCATAAAGATCAGATCAGAAAGAAATGAAAAAGAAATGAAGGAAATGATAGCAAAGATTAATAAAACTAAAAGCTGGTTCTTTGAGAAGATAAACAAAATTGATAAACCATTAGCCAGACTCATTAAGAAAAAAAGGGAGAAGACTCAAATCAATAGAATTAGAAATGAAAAAGGAGAAGTAACAACTGACACTGCAGAAATACAAACGATCATGAGAGATTACTACAAGCAACTCTATGCCAATAAAATGGACAACCTGGAAGAAATGGACAAATTCTTGGAAATGCACAACCTGCCAAGAATGAATCAGGAAGAAATAGAAAATATGAACAGACCAATCACAAGCACTGAAATTGAAACTGGGATTAAAAACCTTCCCACAAACAAAAGCCCAGGACCAGATGGCTTCACAGGTGAATTCTGTCAAACATTTAGAGAAGAGCTAACACCTATCCTTCTCAAACTCTTCCAAAATATAGCAGAGGGAGGAACACTCCCAAACTCATTCTAGGAGGCCACCATCACCCTGATAACAAAACCACACAAGGATGTCACAAACAATCAAAACTATAGGCCAACATCACTGATGAACATAGGTACAAAAATTCTCAACACAATACTAGCAAGCAGAATCCAACAGCACATTAAAAGGATCATACAACATGATCAAGTGGGGTTTATTCCAGGAATGCAAGGATTCTTCAATATGTGCAAATCAATCAACGTGATACACCATATTAACAAACTGAAGGAGAAAAACCATATGGTCATCTCAATAGATGCAGAGAAAGCTTTCGACAATATTCAACACCCATACATGATAAAAACCCTGCAGAAAGTTGGCACAGAGGGAACTTTCCTAAACATAATAAAGGCCATATATGACAAACCCACAGCCAACATCATCCTCAGTGGTGAAAAACTGAAAGCATTTCCACTAAGATCATGAACAAGACAAGGTTGCTCACTCTCACCACTCTTATTCAACATAGTTTTCGAAGGTTTAGCCACAGCAATCGGAGAAGAAAAGGAAATAAAAGGAATCCAAATCGGAAAACAAGAAGTAAAGCTGTCACTGTTTGCAGATGACATGATACTATACGTAGAGAATCCTAAAGATGCTACCAGAAAACTACTAAAGCTAATCAATATATTTGGTAAAGTAGCAGGATAAAAAATTAATGCACAGAAATCTCTGACATTCCTATACACTAATGATGAAAAATATGAAAATGAAATCAAGAAAACACTCCCATTTACCAATGCAACAAAAAGAATAAAATATCTAAGAATAAACCTATGTAAAGAGACAAAAGACCTGTATGCAGAAAATTATAAGACACTGATGAAAGAAATTAAAGATGATACAAATAGATGGAGAGATATACCATGTTCTTGGATTGGAAGAATCAACATTGTGAAAATGACTCTACTACCCAAAGCAATCTACAGATTCAATGCAATCCCTATCAAACTACCACTGGCATTTTTCACAGAACTAGAACAAAAATTTCACTATCTGTATGGATCAAAAAGACCCCGAATAGCCAAAGCAATCTTGGGAACGGAAAATGGAGCTGGAGGAATCAGGCTCCCTGACTTCAGACTATACTACAAAGCTACAGTAATCAAGAGAGTATGGTACTGGCACAAAAACAGAAATATAGATCAATGGAACAGGATCGAAAGCCCAGAGATAAACCCACGCACATATGGTCACCTTATCTTTGATAAAGGAGGCAGGAATGTACAGTGGAGAAAGGAGAGCCTCTTCAATAAGTCGTGCTGGGAAAACTGGACAGGTACATGTAAAAGTATGAGATTAGATCACTGCCTAACACCATACACAAAAATAAGCTCAAAGTGGATTAAAGACCTAAGTGTAAGGTCAGAAACTATCAAACTCTTAGAGGAAAACATAGGTGGAACACTCTACGACATAGATCACAGCAAGATCCTTTTTGACCCACCTCCTAGAGAAATGGAAATAAAAACAAAAATAAACAAATGGGACCTAATGAAACTTCAAAGCTTTTGCACAGCAAAGGAAACCATAAACAAGACCAAAAGACAACCCTCAGAATGGGAGAACATATCTGCAAATGAAGCAACTGACAAAGGACTAATCTCCAAGATTTACAAGCAGCTCATGCAGCTCAATAACAAAAAATCAAACAACCCAATCCAAAAATGGGCAGAAGACCTAAATAGACATTTCTCCAAAGAAGATATACAGACTGCCAACAAACACATGAAAGAATGCTCAACATCATTAATCATTAGAGAAATGCAAATCAAAACTACAGTGAGATATCATCTCACACCAGTCAGAGTGGCCATCATCAAAAAATCTAGAAACAATAAATGCTGGAGAAGGTGTGGAGAAAAGGGTACACTCTTGCACTGCTGGTGGGAATGTGAATTGGTACAGCCACTATGGAGAACAGTATGGATGTTCCTTAAAAAACTACAAATAGAACTACCATATGACCCAGCAATCCCACTACTGGGCATATACCCTGAGAAAACCATAATTCAAAGAGTCATGTACCACAATGCTCATTGCAGCTCTATTTACAATAGCCCAGAGATGGAAACAACCTAAGTGTCCATCATCAGATGAATGGATAAAGAAGATGTGGCACATATATACAATGGAATATTACTCAGTCATAAAAAGAAACGAAATTGAGTTATTTGTAGTGAGGTGCATGGACCTAGAATCTGTCATACAGAGTGAAGCAAGTCAGAAAGAGAAAGATAAATACCGTATGCTAACACATATATATGGAATCTAAGAAAAAAAAATGTCATGAAGAACCTAGGGGTAAGACGGGAATAAAGACACAGACCTACTAGAGAATGGACTTGAGGATATGGGGAGGGGGAAGGGTAAGCTGTGACAAAGTGAGAGAGTGGCATGGACATATATACACTACCGAACGTAAGGTAGATAGCTAGTGGGAAGCAGCTGCATAGCACAGGGAGATCAGCTCGGTGCTTTGTGACCACCTGGATGGGTGGGATAGGGAGGGTGGGAGGGAGGGAGACGCAAGAGGGAGGAGATATGGGAACATATGTATATGTATAACTGATTCACTTTGTTATAAAGCAGAAACTAACACACCATTGTAAAGCAATTATACTCCAATAAAGATGTAAAAAAAAAAACATATCTGGCCTTTATTTAACGTGGGTGTAGTTTTGAAATTCAGGCTGTCTGTCCAATAGGATTGGATTACCTACCAAATGTGTTGGAGTATCTAAAACACTTCTTTAAATCCCTGAGGCACTTCTGGCTTGCCAACCATATGTTGAACCACAAATATTTACATCAATGTGATTCAGAAAAAAAATGACTTGAAACAGAGATTTCTCCCTACAGATAAAGTGGACTAAAGATTCTTGCACCAGGTTGGTGAATGGTGTGTGTTATGGACTGATCTGTGTCCTCCCGAAATTCATATGCTGAAGTCTTAACCTCCAGTTAGGACCTCAGAATGTGACAGGATTCGGAGGCAGAGCCTTGAAAGAGGTGATTAAGGTAAAATGATATGGCTAATATGATTGGTGTACTTATAAGAAGAAATTAGGACACAGACAAGCACTGAGGAACACCAAGTGATGACTCAGTGAGAAGACAGACAGCCATCTACAGACCAAGGAGAGAGGCCTCAGCGGAAATGAACCCTACCAGTATCTTGATCTGCAACTTCTAGCCTCCAGAACTGTGGGAAAACCCATTTCTGTTGTTTAAGCCACCCAGACTGTGATACTTTGATATGGCAGCCTGAACCGACTAGCACAGTGTGCCATGCAAGTCCGAATCTCCATCCAAGTTCCCAAAGATCAAAAGTCAGAGACTGGAATTGTTTAACCATGGATATGGTAAGGATATGAAGGGAACTCTGAAATTATGATAGGTAAATGGGGCAAAAGGGTAAATTAAGGCAAAAATACCATGTTTTACTATTCCTTACCAACTTTCAAAATGGGCTGTGACTTACAGGTTGGGGCCAATAATATTACGAACATTAGAGACCTAGAAAGACAGAAAGGATAGCCTTTTTGTAATTTTCATGTATTTTTCTACAACACAGAACATGAATTCTGGGATTCCTTTGGGATTTGGGGGACAGGAAGGATAAGACAAAACATGGAGATGTCCATAGGCAAATAAAACTGCCTGGTCGGGCTTCCCTGGTGGCGCAGTGGTTGGGAGTCTGCCTGCCGATGCAGGGGATACGGGTTCGTGCCCCGGTCTGGGAGGATCCCACGTGCCGCGGAGTGGCTGGGCCCCGTGAGCCATGGCCGCCGAGTCTGCGCGTCTGGAGCCTGTGCTCCGCAACGGGAGAGGCCACAACAGTGAGAGGCCCACGTACCACCAAAAAAAAAAAAACTGCCTGGTCTTATGCCATGGCCTTCCTGTTTCATATTGAATAGATGCCTTCATAAAGAGCAAATGTAGCGGGAATTCCCTGGCGGTCCAGTGGTTAGGACTCCAGGCTTTCAGTGCTGAGGGCCCGAGTTCAATCCCTGGTCGGGGAACTAGGATCCCACAAGTCGTGTGGCCAAAAATAAGTAAATAAATAAACATAAAGGTATTTAAATAAAATTTTTAAAAAAGAGCAAATGTAGTGCTTGATAAGCCACTGAAAACTGAGAGGAAGTAACAAAACTCTCATCAAAGTATCTGCCTTTCAGTCAAAGAAAGCATAATGCATTATCTCCCAAATTATATGAGGATGTTTCAAAGTTCAGTTAGAACTTGTGCATTTGGATACAGGAATCTTATTATACTTAAGAATCAGCTTTACCCATTACAACCTGTGTCGTTTTTTACTACTTATATTAACACATTTTACTGAATTAGCTGTACTTTTGACTTGACAGTGTGTTTCACTACAGAAGTCAAAGGCCCATGTGTATGTGTGATTGCACCTGCTGAAGTGAAAAAGACACCCACAGGAGTTTAGACATTGTGAAAAATAAAAATGATGTATTTGGAGGAATGTATAACTGTCTCTAAACGAAATTTTAGGAATTTTCAACAGGGAACAAAGACAAAATAGCTATCCTAAACACTCAGTGTTTTCTTGAAGTTTTCTTTTTCTTTTCACTTTTTTTCTCCAGGCAGCTTATCTCTATTTTAAGCTCTTGGCCTCCATTGATCTTTACAGATTCTTAACCTTCTGTAACCACACTTTATTCTCTAGAGGGAGATTTGTCTACAGGCCTCACTTCTATGATTCTGCTGTTATTAGCCTAATAAGTATTCTCTTTCACACTCACTGCAAAGTGGTTTTCTAACAGCACAAAAAAATAAATGAATAAATAAAAAATGTGACTTCATTTGCTGCACACAAGATTTGTACTTAAAAATAAGCAGCAGTTTTTCTTTTCTATGCTAGTAAGAAATTTGCAGACCCATCAGGTCAAAATAACCAGCACATGCAAAATGCCTGTTACTTACCACCATTATTTTTAAGAGACATTTGAATAGTTGGAAGAATTGTCAGTCTGTACACTTTCCTTTGATTAAAGAGGAGACAGCCTGCCACGACACCAGAAACTGTTAATATTACAACACTAGGCAGCTCAGAAACATACAACTCCTTCTGCTTTCCAACTTGTATTTATTTGAAAAAGGTCTAGGCCGTGTAGTTTATGCCAAATTCTTTAAGAAGGTGTTGTATGCTTAAAGTCTACCTTTCATTAGAATCTTAGATTAAGATCTTAGCAATTATAACATTCCTTTTTCGCTAGGAAATGTTTCTTATGTGACTTCTACAAATACATTACTTAGGTTTTTACTGGTATCTAATATATGCATATGTGCTCACCACTGTTGTAGGACATGCAGGAAATATGAAAAACACCTAAGCACTTCCAACCTGGGCCCAGCAGACAGCTCTTGCAAAGAAGAGGGGCGAGAAGCAGAAGGACCATCCTGCCATCAACGAGGTAGCTACCACAGAAAACACTATCAACGTTCACAAGTGCATCCTGGGAGTGGGCTTCAAGAAGCTTGCCCCTTGGGCACTCAAAAGGATCCAGAAATTTTCCATGAAGGAGGTGGGAACTTCAGATGTACACAATGACACCAGGCTTAGCAAAGCTATCTGGGCCAAAGGAATAAGCAATGTCCCACACTGTATCCATGTGCAATTTGTCCAGGAGACTTAATGAGGATGAAGATTCACCAAATAAACTCTATATGTTGGTTAGATATGTATCTGTCACTACTCTCAAAAATCTACAGACAAAATGTAGATGAGAACTAACTGCTAGCTGTCACATAACATTATAAAACCTCAAAAAAACATACACACACATAAGATATGGTTTCCATATTAAGTTGCTTAAAATTTAACTTAAGAGAAGATTAAGAAACATCAACAACCCAAGACTAAATTCAACTAAATCCTAAGGATGAGTTCTGAAGAGAGAAACTTGAGTGAGAATGGAAATAAACAATGAAAAGCTCAGAAAGGAGGATAATGTAATCTAATCTTTGAATCAACTGACCAATTGCTTTCTCTCAGAGAACGTTATAATTGACATTTTGTAAATTCATCAACTGTCATTCTCATCCATAATTCCATTATTTACACTTCACTGGAAATAGCTGGAAAAATTAATTTATTGAGCACATACTATGAGCCAAGAATTATGTACACTCTTTTACACAGATTTTCTCATTTAATCCTCAAAATAACTCTACAATTTATGTTATATTGCCATCTCATAAATTAAAAAAAATTTTTTAACTGGTAGTTAAACCAGTTTAGGTCCCCACTAAAAGGAACCAGTGTTCTTGGAAGAAACGGTTGATCCGGACTTGGGGAAGGTAAAGTACAACGTGTACCTGGAATATTTTGTGAGGCAAGAAAGTAAGGAAGCAAGACAACAGAAACAAGAAGAACTACAATCCTGCAGCCTATGGAACGAAAACCACATTCACAGAAAGACAGACAAAATGAAAAGGCAGGGGACGGTGTACCACATCAAGGAACAAGATAAAATGCCACAAAAACAACTAAATGAAGTGGAGATAGACAACCTTCCAGAAAAAGAATTCAGAATAATGATATGAAGATGGTTCCGGACCTCGGAAAAAGAATGGAGGCAAAGATCGAGAAGACAAAAGAAATGTTTAACAAAGACCTAGAAGAATTAAAGAACAAACAAACAGAGATGAAGAATACAATAACCAAAATGAAAAATAAACTACAAGGAATCAATAGCAGAATAACTGCTGCAGAAGAACGGATAAGTGACCTGGAAGACAGAATGGTGGAATTCACTGCCATGGAACAGAATAAAGAAAAGAGAATGAGAATGAAAAGAAATGAAGACAGTCTAAGAGACCTTTGGGACAACATTAAACACAACAACATTCGCATTATAGGGGTCCCAGAAGGAGAAGAGAGGGAGAAAGGACCCAAGAAAATATTTGAAGAGACTATAGCCGAAAACTTCCCTAACACGGTAAACGAAATACCCACCCAAGTCCAGGAAGCAGAGAAAGTCCCAGGCAGGATAAACCCAAGGAGAAACACGCCAAGACACGTAGTAATCAAATGGACAAAAATTAAAGACAAAGAAAAACTACTGAAAGCAACAAGGGAAAAATGACAAATAATATACAAGGGAACTCTCATAAGGTTAACAGCTGATTTCTCAGCAGAAACTCTACAAGCCAGAAGGGAGTGGCACGATATATTTAAAGTGATGAAAGGGAAGAAACTACAATCAACATTACTCTACCCAGCAAGGATCCCATTCAGATTCAATGGAGAAATCAAAAGCTTTACAGACAAGCAAAAGCTAAGAGAATTCAGCACCACCAAACCAGCTCTACAACAAATGCTAAAGGAACTTCTCTAAGTGGGAAACACAAGAGAAGAAAAGGACCTACAAAAACAAACCCATAACAATTAATAAAATGGTAATAGGAACATACATATTTATAATCATCTTAAATGTGAATGGATTAAATGCTACAACCAAAAGACACAGGCTTGCTGAATGGATAGAAAAACAAGACCCATATATATGCTGTCTACAAGAGACCCACTGCAGACCTAGGGACACGTACAGACTGAAAGTGAGGGGAAAGAAAAAGATATTCCATGCAAATGGAAATCAAAAGAAAGCTGGAGTAGCAATACTCGTATTAGATAAAATAGACTTTAAAATAAAGAATGTTACAAGAGACAAGGAAGGACACTACATAATGATCAAGGGATCAATCCAAGAAGCTATAACAATTATAAATATATATGCACCCAACACAGGAGCACCTCAATACATAAGGCAAATGCTAACAGCTATAAAACAGGAAATCAAAAGTAACAAAATAATAGTGGGGGACTTTATCACCTCACTTACACCAATGGACAGGTCATCCAGACAGAAAATTAATAAGGAAATACAAGCTTTAAATGACACAATAGACCAGAGATTTAATTGATATGTATAGGACATTCCAACCGAAAACAGCAGATTACATTTTTTTCGCAAGTGCACACAGAACGTTCTCCAGGACAGATCACATTTTGGGTCACAAATCAAGCCTTGGTAAATTTAAGAAAACTGAAATCATATCAAGCATCTTTTCTGACCACAACGCTATGAGATTAGAAATAAATTACAGGGGAAAAAAACCATAAAAAGCACAAACAAATGGAGGCTAAACAATACATTACTAAATAACCAAGAGATCACTGAAGAAATCAAAGAGGAAATCAAAAAATTCCTAGAGACAAATGACAATGAAAACATGACGATCCAAAACACCTATGGGATGCAGCAAAAGCAGTTCTAAGAAGGAAGTTTATAGCAATATAATCCTACCTCAAGAAATAAGAAAAATCTCAATAACAATCTAACCTTACACCTAAAGGAACTAGAGAAAAAAGAACAAACAAAACCCAAAGTTAGCAGAAGAAACCATAAAGATCAGAGCAGGAATAAATGAACTAAAAACAAAGAAAACAATAGGAAAGATCAATAAAACTAAAAGCTGGTTCTTTGAGAAGATAAACAAAATTGATAAACCATTAGCCAGACTCATCAAGAAAAAGAGGGAGAGGACTCAAATCAATAAAATTAGAAATGAGAAAGAAGAAGTGACAACAGACACTACAGAAATACAAAGCATCATAAGAGACTACTTACAAGCAACTCTATGTCAATAAAATGGACAGCCTGGAAGAAATGGATAAATTCTTAGAAAGGTATAACCTTCCAAGACTGAACCAGGAAGAAATAGGAAATATGAACAGTCTAATCACAAGGAATGAAACTGAAACTGTGATGAAAAATCTTCCAAGAAACAAAAGTCCAGGACCAGATGGCTTCACAGGTAATTCTATCAAACATTTAGAGTAGAACTAACATCTATCCTTCTCAAACTCTTCGAAAAAAACTGCAGAGGAAGGAACATTCCCAAACTCATTCTATGAGGCCACCATCACCCTGATACCAAAGCCAGACAAAGATACTACAAAAAAACAAAATTAGAGACCAATATCTCTGATGAATATAGATGCAAAAATCCTAGACAAAATACTAGCAAACAGAATCCAACAGCACATTAAAAGGATCATACACCATGATCAAGTGGGATTTATCCCAGGGATGCAAGGATTCTTCAATATATAAATATCTAACAAATTGAAGAATTAAAACCATATGATTATCTCAATAGATGCAGAAAAAGCTTTTGACAAAATTCAACACCCATTTATGATAAATACTCTCCAGGATGTGGGCATAGAGGGATCTACCTGAACATAATAAAGGCCATATATGACAAAAGCACAGCAAACATCATTCTCAATGGTGAAAAACTGAAAGCATTTTCTCTAAGATCAGGAACAAGACAAGGATGTCCACTCTCACCACTATTATTCAAGATAGTTTTGGAAGTCCTAGCCACGGCAATCAGAGAAGAAATAAAAGGAATACAAATTGGAAAAGAAGAAGTAACACTGTCACTGTTTGTAGTTGATATGGTACTATACATAGAAAATCCTAAAGATGCCACCAGAAAACTACTAGAGCTAGTCAATGAATTTGGTAAAGTTGCAGGATACAAAATTAATGCACAGAAATCTCTTGCATTCCTATACACTAACAATGAAAGATCAGAAAGAGAAACTAAGGAAACAATCCCATTCACCACTGCAACAAAAAGAATTAAATATCTAGGAATAAACCTACCTAAGGAGGTAAAAGACCTGTACTCAGAAAACTATGACACTGATGAAAGAAATCAAAGATGACACAAACAAATGGAGAGACATACCATGTTCTCGGATTGGAAGAATCAAGCTTGTGAAAATGACTATACTACCCAAAGCAATCTACAGATTCAATGCAATCCCTATCAAATTACCAGTGGCAATTTTTTTACAGAACTAGAACAAAGAAATCTTAAAATCTGTATGGAGACACAAAATACCCCAAATAGCAAAAGCAATCTTTTTTTTTTTTTTTTTTTTTTTTTTTTTGGGGTACACGGGCCTCTCACTGTTGTGGCCTCTCCCATTGCAGAGCACAGACTCCGGATGCACAGGCTCAGCGGCCATGGCTCACGGGCCCAGCCGCTCTGCAGCATGTGGGATCTTCCCAGACCGGGGCACGAACCCGTGTCCCCTGCATCGGCAGGCAGACTCCCAACCACTGCGCCACCGGGGAAGCCCGCAAAAGCAATCTTGAGGGAAAAAAACGGAGCTGGAGGAATCAGACTCCCTGACTTCAGACTATACTACAAAGCTACAGTAATCAAGACAATATGGTACTGGCACAAAAACAGAAACATAGATCAATGGAAGAGGACAGAAAGCCCAGAGATAAACCCACGCACCAACGGTCAACTAATCTATGACAAAGGAGGCAAGGATATACAATGGAGAAAAAACAGTCTCTTCAATAAGTGGTGCTGGGAAAACTGGACAGCTACATGAAAAAGAATGAAATTAGAACACTCCCTAACACCACATACAAAAATAAACCCAAAATGGATTAAAGTCCTAAATGTAAGACCGGACACTGTAAAACTCTTAGAGGAAAACATAGGAAGAACTCTCTTTGACGTAAATTACAGCAAGATCTTTTTCAACCTACCTCCCAGAGTAATGGAAATAAAAACAAAACTAAACAAATGAGACCTAATGAAACTTAAAAGCTTTTGCATAGCAAAGGAAACCATAAACAAGACAAAAAGACAACCCTGAGAATGGGAGAAAATATTTGCAAACAAATCAACGGACAAAGGATTAATCTCCAAAATATATAAACAGCTCATGTAGCTCAATATTAAAAAAAAAAAAAAACCCAATCAAAAAATGGCAGAAGACCTAAATAGACATTTCTCCAAAGAAGACATACAGATGGCCAAGAGGCACATGAAAAGATGCTCAACATCACTAATTATTAGAGAAATGTAAATCAAAACTACAATGAGGCATCGCCTCACATCTATCAGAATGGGCATCATCAGAAAATCTACAAACAACTAATGCTGGAGAGGGTGTGGAGAAAAGGGAACCCTCTTGCACTGTTGGTGGGAATGTAGATTCATACAGCCACTATGGAGAACAGTATGGAGGTTCCTTAAAAAACTACAAATAGAATTACCATATGAGACAGCAATCCCACTACTGGGCCTATACCCAGAGAAAACCATAATTCAAAAAGACACATGCACCCCAATGTTCATTGCAGCACTACTTACAATAGCCAGGTCATGGAAGCAACCTAAATGCCCATCGACAGATGAATGGATAAAGAAGATATGGTAGACATATACAACGGAGTATTACTCAGCCATAAAAAGGAACGAAATTGGGTCATTTGTAGAGACTTGGATGGACCTAGAGACTGTCATAGAGAGTGAAGTAAGTCAGAAAGAGAAAAACAAACATTGCAATATTAACGCATATATGTGGAATCTAGAAAAACGGTACAAATGAACTGGTGTGCAAGGCAGAAATAGAGACACAGATGTAAGAACAAATGTATGGACACAAAAGGGGGAAGCAGGGGTGGTGGTGGTGGGATAAATTGGGAGATTGGGATTGACATATATACACTAATTGTATAAAATAGATAAGTAATAAGAACCTGCTGTATAAATAAATAAATAAAATTTAAAAAAAAAAGGAAGCACTCAAAACCTGAAAAGAACATGGGAACCAAATTAAACGGGTTAATTAGTAGAACCAAATAAATTATATTTAATTTTTTCTATAAGGCTGAGGTCTAGCGGCTCAGTTTTCAGTCAGAAGACTAATGACACATGAAAACTAAAGCAACATAACATCCAACATAATATTCTAGATTGGATTATACACAAGAAGAAAATTATTATTAAGGATATTTGGGGAGGAAATTGGTTATATTTAAATTGAGATCTTATATTAGATAATTATACCAATATCAAATGTTCTGAATTTGATAGCTGATTCTATTTATATAGGAGATTTTTCTTACTCTTAGAAGGTACATAATGAAATAGTTAGGGTTGAAGGGTCATTATGTCAAAAACTGACTCTTAAATGGTTAAAAATAATAGAGATAATATGTACTTAGAGTATGAGATAAAGCAAATGTAGCAAAATATTAACAGTTGACCAATCTAGCTGAAAGATATAAGGGTGCTAATTGTACTTTTCTTTCACCTTTCCTCTAGGTTTAGCATTTTTTGAAACAAAAAGTTGAGAGAGAAGGGAGTTTAAGCAACTTGTCAAAGACAGGCAGTGAGTGAGTGGTGGCACTAGGACCGAAACCCAGACAATGTACAAACTCAGCCAGGGCTTTTAACCACGCCTCGTTATCACAGCAGCCAGAGGCATCAGTCTGCTCCAAACCTCCCCGTGGCTCCCCATCTCACTCAGGGCCAAAGCGAACATCCTTATTTATAAGTTTACATGGCCCTGCACCGCTTCTACTCAGAGTGTGGTCTGCAGACCCAAAAGAGGTTCAAAATGCAGAACCCCAGACCCCACTCCAGACCTACTGAATCTGAAACCACACTTCAACAACATCCCCAGGGGATTCCTATGCATACCAGAGCTTGAGAAGCGTTGTCTCTGTGACTGGGCCTCATTACTAACTCTGACTTCATCTCCTACCAATCTCCCTCCCTCTCACTCTGCTCCAGCCCTACTGGCCTCTTTGTATTTCTCAAGAATTCCACATACAATGCCACCTCAGTGCCTTTGCACTTGCTATGTCTTCTGCCTGTAGTGAACTTTCAATACATATCCACCTGGCTCAGCTATCCTAACTCCTTCAGGACTCTTCTCAATTATCAATGAGACTCTCCTGATATAAAGTCTCAACATTCTCCATGAACTCTGCATTCCCCTAGAATTCCTACCCTCTCTGCCTTGCTTCCTTCTTCTCCAAAGCCCTTATCGACCACCTGGCATAGTACGTCTTTGCCTGTTTCTTGTTCTTGGTGTGCTATACCCCTGTAAGTTCCATGAAAGCTGGAGAGTTTGTCTGCTTTATTCTTTGCTTTATCCCCAGTTCCCAGAACAGTACCAGATCCATGGTAGTTAAGTAACAGATGCTCACCAAATGATCTATGAGCAAATCATCTGTAATTCTCACACCAGTCTTGTAATTGCCTACATTTAAGAGAAAAAGAGGTTTAAACAAGTCAAAGAACTTGCCCAAGGGCATCAGCTAGTAAGAGGTGGAGCCACAGTTAAATCTGATATGAGTCCAGGGCTTCCCTGGTGGCGCAGTGGTTGAGAGTCCGCCTGCCGATGCAGGGGACACGGGATCGTGGCCCGGTCCGGGAAGATCCCACATGCCGCGGAGCGGCTGGGCCCGTGAGCCATGGCCGCTGAGCCTGCGCGTCCGGAGCCTGTGCTCCACAACGGGAGAGGCCACAACAGTGAGAGGCCCGCGTACCGCAAAAAAAAACAAAAACAAAACAAAAAAAAAATCTGATATGAGTCCAAATTCTATAATCTCTGCCACTGTTTTACCACTTACAATGGCCTGAAAAACTGCACACCCTACAGAGTGATTGCACTGCCCTGAGAAGGAAGATGGATCTTTACCACTGACATGGCTCTTTACAGATAGAAGGGACTTGCACTTATGAGTTCTTTCTTTCTTTCTTTCTTTTTTTTTTTTTTTTTTTTTATAAATTTATTTATTTATTTTTGGCAGTGTTGGGTCGTCGTTTCTGTGCGAGGGCTTTCTCTAGTTGCGGTGAGCGGGGTCCACTCTTCATCGCGGTGCGCGGGCCTTTCACTGTCTCGGCCTCTCTTGTTGCGGAGCACAGGCTCCAGACGCGCAGGCTCAGTAGTTGTGGCTCACGGGCCCAGTTGCTCCGCGGCATGTGGGATCTTCCCAGACCAGGGCTCGAACCCGTGTTCCCTGCATTGGCAGGCAGGTTCTCAACCACTAGCGCCACCAGGGAAGCCCCTTTCTTTCTTTCTTATTCTTACTTTATTCCATAAAGAAGTGAGGACTATACTGCCTCATCAGGACCTCCCAGTACCCATGTGTAGCAGGCTAGTACAGTCTGATGTGACTTGTTGGCCAGCTAAAGTCTTCCTCTCGATCAAGGAACAGGAAGTTGAATGCCAGTGACTACCTCACACCTTGTGTAATGGCATTGTGAAGTCACTGACTGTTCTTAAATGTGTCTCTGCAGCTGTGACCTGAGCACTAGCTTTCTTTGGTCAGTATCTGTGCTGCATCAGAGACAGGAGCTACACCTGTGTACATCACCCTAGTTCTCTTCATGTCCTTACTGTTCTATCACCCAGAAATGTATTTCACTTGATTTGAAACTCAATGACCCGAACTCTGGAAATACATTTTGGTTAATAACTTCATTTAAAGCATCTGACAAAAATGCACGCATACAAATGAGGTTGGTGGATCTCAAGACTCACTGAACTTTAGAGGCCCTGAAGGAACTTTAAAAATATATACTGGGGGCTTCCCTGGTGGCGCAGCGGTTGAGAGTCCACCTGCCGATGCAGGGGACACGGGTTCGTGCCCTGGTCCGGGAGGATCCCACATGCCACGGGGAGGCTGGGCCTGTGGACCATGGCCGCTGAGCATGCATGTCCAGAGTCTGTGCTCCGCAGCGGGAGAGGCCACAGCGGTGAGAGGCCCGCGTACCGCAAAAAAAAAAAAAAAAAAAATACTGGTATCAGGGCCCCGGCATAGAAATTTTTATCTAAATGATTTGGGGTGAGTCCCAAGCATCTGTATTTTGTAAAAGACCCCAAGTAATTGTAATGATTAGCTAGGTTTAAGAACCATTCTAAGACCTCAAGAAAATAGACATGTGTATGGGTACGCATGCACACTCGCACAAAGTAACATCTCAGACAGTCTGTAGTACCTTGGCCCCAGCAGAGAGAAATACCAAGCAGATGATAAAAGGAAGGAAAAGTTAGTGAACTGACCCTCAACAAACAGTGTGGACCTGACTCAACGACCAGTGAAAGTCAGTGAGGTGCCAAGAGGAGTCCATTTACACCATTGATTTAACAGCTCACTGAGCTGTATTACTTTATTTGCTTTCAGTCCTTTTTGAGGACCAGGCAGGCCCCATAGAGAGGGGTCTAGCAACTTTGGATACACCAACAACCTTGATTCACCTTCAAGGAACACCATTTAGGAGACACTGTAAAGTGTAACTACGATACATGGGGCCCAGCGATCCCAAGTCATCTACTTCATCGTAGAAGAAATGGAGTAGATATCAACAACGGGAATTGTTACATCACATCCTTCTTATTTCTCAATACTGAATGAAGCTATATTTGTTTCATCTGTTTGCAAAAGTGAAGCATCATGAAAATTAAAAAGTAATACCTTGGGGACTAGAGTTTTCTTCACAGAGGTGCTATCTAGTAGGATAGGAAGCCTTCTGGTCAGTAACATAGAAAGAGATCATTCTTGTAAGGAGAAAGTCTCACACTATTTCTTAATGATGTAGGTAAGTATTTGGATCGTGCCAAAAACAAAATCAAGTTATGAAAACTTTACTCAGCTTCATGGTATGAAGAAGAAGGAAGAAAGGCCATACCAAGTATTTGATATGTCACTGCTCCCTGTCACTCCTGCTCATTACCATAAACCCCACCAGCCTCTGATCACTTAATTCTTCCTACCAATTCCAATCTCATTTCCTTCAAGAAGCCACTCTGAGCACTGTGCTTTGTAAGTAACCTTGCTTTCCTCATTATCACTTCATGATTCATTTGGACTTGGTGTGACATTGTGCCATTACTTATCTTTTTATGGTACCTCTTCCCAGTATCTCAACTCTGCTCATCTTGAAGATAAAAGTTCTATCTTGGGGTTCCCTGGTGGCGCAGTGGTTGGGAGTCCGCCTGCCGATGCAGAGGACGCGGTTTCGTGCCCCGGTCTGGGAGGATCCCGCATGCCGCGGAGCGGCTGGGCCCGTGGGCCATGGCCGCTGGGCCTGCGCGTCGGGAGCCTGTGCTCCGCAACGGGAGAGGCCGCGGCAGTGAGAGGCCCGCGTACCACAAAAAAAAAAAAAAAAAAAAGTTCTATCTTGATGAGGCTGGCGCCAATGGCCGGCGTGGGAGGCAGCGCCTCCAGAGAAAATGACCAAAGCAGGTGAATATACCAAAAAATACTCTGCTAAGAAACAACCTGGGAAGGACCAGCATTCCTGCTCTTACTCGTCTGTAAAGCAGAAAAGCAAAGGAACTCGGCCAAATAATTCTTCGGTTAATAAACCAATTAAAAGTGAGTCTTCGAAAAAACACATTTCCGTTAAGAAAGAGAGTAGAATAGTGACTGTTTCATCAAAGACAACGAAAAGTAAACTCAAGCTACTAGAACATTCTGAAAGTGATACCCTTGGATCTGATTCTGAACTTCAAGAAAGCATCCATACTCTATCACGCCTAACACAGGTCTAAATCTTTTAAAATTATGTTTTTGCCTTCAAATTTTAATAAATTACTTATGTTTTTATTATAAAGAAAAAAGTTCTGTCGTACGTTATCAATACTTTATATTTTTCTCATGGAGCCTGTATACAACACACACAGCACTTACTAGGTGTTCAATATACAGAAGTCACTTGATTTGTTACTAAAATTCTTATCTATTTTGTGAACAGTAAGTTTTCTCCCTAATCATTTGAAATATGTGGAACATTTCAAAAGTCCTAATCAGATCAGAATTGTTATTAGTGAACTCTGGATTTCCAAGCACACTGGGACCATTTAAAAGCATGAGTTTAGACCAATACAACTTTTTAAATGTCAAATTAAATACCATTTTGGGCTTTTCTCTAAAGGCATTCAACCATTCTTTGCTTACCTTGAACATAATAAACTGTGCTCCCACCTCAAGGCTTTTGCCCTTGCTTTTCAATTCAGCTAGAACGTTCTGTCCTCTCAACTATTCATACCTGCCTCTTACTTTTCATTCAGGTCTCAGCTTAAATATTCCCCTTCAGAAAGGGACTCCAAGACCACTCAATTTAAACAGCTCAAACTCACTCTCTCTCTCACATTACCTTACTCTGTTTTCTTCATTACACTTAAATATCAGTACACATTTTCTTTCATTACAATGAAAATATCTCATTCGAGTGCATGCTCTCTGGGGGTAAGGAACTTCTTTGTAATGTTCACCCCTCCATTCCCAGTACTCATAAAGTGGTGCACAGCAAACACTTGATAAATATTTGCTACAGATACGGATTTTGAAGAGACTGAAAGTTGAGAAGCGAGCACTCCCTTACTCAGAAATGGGATAAACATTTGAAACTTAAAATCAGTTCTCATTTACACGTCTACTTCCTACGGGACCCCTAAGTTCTTAGAAGAAAGAGACGCGAAACCAGTTACACGGAGTTGACAGAGGATAGAACTTGCTTGATAAAAGAAGTGGCGGCAATGCAGGCTGTTAAGAAAAACTGGGCCCCTCCTCTGTCTTCTCAGCCATGCACCAAATGACTGCGGGTAATATCAAAATAATCATTATTTGTTGAAATGAAATCAATAACTATTTAAATTAGTCTACCTTGTCAATTATCATTTCTCTCATTTGTCCTTCTACGATATTGGTATAATTCACTCATGTTTGACAACTCCCTGCCAAGAAAGATCAAGTTCATACATTAAACTAAAATGATCAAGAGTATAAATAACATTTATGTGTCTATGAGCAAGCAAGTAACATTTACAGTGCATTACTCAACCTTGAATTTAATACCATCTTTAGCTTCAGTAACCTTGGGATTTTTTTTTTTTTTTTTTTTATGCGTTACGCGGGCCTCTCACTGCTGTGGCCCCTCCCGTTGCGGAGGACAGGCTCCGGACGCGCAGGCCCAGCGGCCATGGCTCACGGGCCCAGCCGCTCCGCGGCATGTGGGATCCTCCCAGACCGGGGCACGAACCCGTGTCCCCTGCATCGGCAGGCAGACTCTCAACCACTGCGCCACCAGGGAAGCCCAACCTTGGGATTTTTAAATAAGCACCAGACTCCTGAGTTCAAAGGGTATACGTATCTCAGGACCATGCAACTTCTTGTCTTCCTTCCTTATCTCTAGCAGAGCTTTTTTTTTTTTTTTTTACTTAACTCCAGGATGAAATTCATCAGCTTTTCTTTATATTCTCTCAAAGCAGCTGACACTTCAGTGACTTAGATGTTCGACGGCATTTGTTCAGACGTCTTTCTGACAATGACCCACAGTGTTGTAATATCTTTCCACCCCAAAGTTTTTCACCAAGAGAAAATTGTTTTCTTTACCATTATACATGTCAACAGACTAATTCAAATCAATTCCATCTGAACCTTCACTAAAAATGTTTTCTTGGTTTTGCTACCTTAGGTGCCTGAGATCTGCCCTGATATGCATTTTGTCACAAGTAGGCAAAGAGCTAGAGTGCTGGAAGGAATCTTTCTGTGAGGGTTTAGCAGCACTAATTGAAATTTAAATGACACAGAATATGAAAATAAAACGACAACATTTTTCTAGAGACAAGCAAAATTTCCAAGCCATAGGATGCCTTTCCAAAGAAATAATTGAAATGCAAGAAGCTATAAAACTGGTTTTAGATGAAATAGTGAATCATCCTAGTCAGATCTCGCCACGTGCCAGCCACTTATCAACCCACTGCTACATCCTCAAAAGTTTCTGCTCCTTGCATTCTTGAATGATGATGTTTCTAATGATGGTTCTATATTTGGTTAGCTGTAACCAAAAATTTTGATGAATAATCAAAGTACTATTCAGTAGGATCTGCGTGGAAAAATCCATGAAGATTCTCTTTGGTGAGTGACTACAGCAACACTGCAACATTTGGTGTTTATGGCCCCGCCATTTTGGTTCTACAAGTTGCCAGTCAGCTCGACAATGTGTTAGGAACCTGAGAGGATGCAAACAAGTGTACTGAATGGTATGGTGCTTGTGCTGGTCATCACTCACGATCGCTGGTTATCATCCCTCCAGATGCACTCTCCACCATTTTTCATCTTTCTCTGTACCGTGGAAAGGTGATATGCATGAATCACATCGATGGGTTCACTTGTCCTCTGGCTTCTGGATCGGTTTGGCCAATAAGAAGTATCAGCAAGAGGTGAAATGCTGAGAGGATAGTGAGATGAGTATTTATTTCCTGCAGGCTGTCTGTGCACAGCACAGCTCTTGGCGGGTGGCCCTCTCCACACTGCTCCCTCTGCCTCTGGGTTTTGGCGACTACTCCACTCACCATTTGGGGCCTAGAGGAGAGAATGCTGTTACTAACACTAAGGATACTGCCTCACGGTTTCCTTCTACCTTCTTCACACACCTGTAAATCATCCTTTATTAAACTCTTCTAAAATGACCCAACTTGAGCTTCCATTGGCTTCCTCATGAGACCTTCAAAGTTCAAATGCCTGTCTTTGAGGAGTCTCCCATGTGGTAGGAAAGAAAAAGCATCATCTGTTAAGAGAATGATAATCAAATGACTCCAGAAAATGACAAAATCAAATATTAAACTATGAAGTCTCCATAAAATGTTACTGGGATTAAGAGAAATGAAAGACTAAAGCTGGACCTCAGGAGATTTGCAACAAAAGATGGAACTTCAGGTGGAGTGGCGAGATAGGAGAATATATGGACAGAAGAAAGAGAGTAGATCTTAAATACTCTCCCCACAAAAAAATTGCTAATTATGTAAGGCAGAGAATGTGTTAAGTAACTTTATTGTGGTAATGATTTCACAACATATACATGTATCAAATCATCATGTTGTAACCTACAACTTGCACAATATTATATGTCAATTATATCTCAGTAGGGATTATATCTCAGAAGGGATAAAGAATCTCTGGTGGGAGAGTGATTTTGGCAAAAGTACAAGTATTACATATATATGTGTGTATATACGTATATATACTTATATAATTGAATGTGAGAGGACAGTTAACTGGGTAGTTAACTGGTTCATATGGTTTCCAAAACCTCCAGTGGTGAGGTAAATTTATGGTTAAAATACTGGCATAAACTATCCAATCTGGACCAGGCAACGTACGGGTGAATTCCACCCACAGGGATCAAGGCGCCCCAGTGAGGATGAAGAGACCAGCTGCAGTTCCTAACACTGACACGGACACTGACAAGTGAGTTCAGCTGTCAGCTACCATATTACGCAAAAGAACAAATAAGAGATGCAAAATAATTTGTCCTGGGGCTTATATTGTTTTGTTTTGTTTTTTAAAGCCTCTGATCAAAGTTTTTTCTGAATTCTCATCACATCAGACATCTCTGCAGTTTGAATGGACAGTTTATGTCTTTTACATAATACAGAAGCCCCAGTTACACCACACTTCAGAGAGGGAAGTAGTGGCATGAGCTAAAGACCCATGTGCTACTTGCCCATGGTGATCGTCATAACAAGAGCATCATTCGGTGCTGAGATTCTCGGAGCCAACCTACCCTCAGCTTTTAGTCTATTCTGGTGTGTAATCCAGAAGCTCTGAGTTTCTGGTTTCTGACCCTTACTTTCTATATTACCCAACTTCTCTGAGATTCCATAGCCACACCTGCCCTTCCCATGTTGCTAAAATTGCTGTGAGGAACAAAGTACATAATGTCCATGAAAGCACTAGATAAGCTGAATAAAAGGCCATTCAAGTGAGAGATACTGCTCAGGAGGATGGAGATGGTGGGAAAGGCAAGGTAAAAATATCTCCCTCAAATTCTTAGCAACATAAATGCATAATTTTGGTGTTCATCCCATAAAATGATTTAACAGTATACTAAAGGATTTAAATGTCACGAATCTATGGGTTCCCCCAATCTGCTTCAGTACCAATACTACTATGTGAAATACTATGTTAAAATATAACATTGGCTTTTGTGCATTGTTTCACAGATCCTTTCACATCAACTAAAAGAATGTCTCCTACACTTTGTAAAATATCTTCTATCATTTACTTCATAGAAGCTTTTGAAGGCAACTCAGGCATATTAAAATGTGTGAGTCAAGCTTCTCTCGCTTGCGAAAGCAATGTCTGTTGGAAGATGTCAGTGCATCACATCACGAAAATTCCCCCGATCTACTATGAAAATTCAGAAGGGCGACCCTGACTGTGACCTTCTTTCCCTGAAGTAACTCCAGTGCCTGCATCTGTGCACTGGAGTAACTATAATTATAAAAATACAGTTTATAACCTGTGGGGAAAAATGACCCCTAAAATGGATGCGCCTCTACTATCACAACAGATCTTAGGGATGGGAGAGTCTACCCTGAAATGAATGAGTCAAGGACACAGAAGAGAAGCAAAAGAGAAGCATAGGGATAGGATTTTACATGGTTTTGATGTCCAAAAGCAAAGCTCAAAAACAGCACTTATTGCAGAAGCATTGTATTTACCTAGTATTAACTGGTTAACTACTTAGTTAAATGATCAAAGAAACATTTTAACCACAATTAATGATGTCCTGCTTTATGTTACAAAAATTATTCACAGAATGGCTTTTCTACAAAAATATCACGTGGGTCACTCTTGAAAGAAGGCAGCATCCATGGCGTTTCATATCTGCCCGTGCATATTCCACTATGGGAAATTAGAAGGTATTTTCTCTATAAAAGAATGCCTCTATGGCAATTCTTCAAGCCTACACTTCAAGCCTACACTTCAAGCCTACACATATCTGCCCGTGCATATTCCACTATGGGAAATTAGAAGGTATTTTCTCTATAAAATAATGCCTCTATGGCAATTCTTCAAGCCTACACTTAAGTTATGGCTTCTTCTATTATGGCTTTTGGAGCAGCAGCTCTTTCATTCCAGAATTCTGGCTGTACATTTTACTGCAGTAATAAAATAATAAGAACCTAATCTCTTTTGAAAGGGTTTGCAGAAAGGATGGGTGCAAAATTGGCACAGGACAGAGTTTTCAACCTTTCCCCAGTGAAGTACAGACTAAGTAGGTCACAGACAATCTGATTTTTTCCTAACTTGTCTTGATTCCAGCATGTCCTTACATGGTATGCAGAGCTCGCCAATATTCATGAGGATTTCAGAGTAATAAGACATAGTTCATACAATATTTGAGTCAATTCCACAAGGTTGCTACATAAATACTGAATTTGTAGAATGAACTTCCAAGTCCCTTCAGGATTCCTCAGCTGGATCCCCACAAGGCTGGAGCTTCTGACACCCTACTGCTTGTAAAAATGCTTTTGATCAAAGAGAACACAGCAAATGTACGCAGAGAGATTTTTTTAGGGACCTCCGAAGACCTGTGCCTTTGAGTGAATGACAGGACACACATATAAGGCGGTCAAGTGCAGTGCTTCTCCTGGCTCCCCAGTGCCTTGTCCAGAACATGTTTCCATCAACCACTTGACCAAGTCTATAACCACATTATCTGATTATAGTGCCCTTATCTCCACTCTTGTTATATTTTAACCAACTGACTGCCAGAACATTGATTATTTTGGAAACTAAAAAGTTTTCCTCTTTAGTAAAAGCCCTGATCTGATGCTGGAGGTAGAGTCATGTAGTAGGTATGAGTGGATTCTGGAATCAGATTCAAAACCCGTGTCTGTATCATTTAATAGCTGTACAATTTTGAAGAAGTCAGCAAAACTCACCAAGCTTTTGTTTCCTTATCTGTATACTGATGGGCATAATAATAGGGTGGTTTTGTATAAACCCACATAAACTACTTAATTTAGTGACTGTCATGTGATAAATGCCCAATAAAGATTTGATGATGATGACAATCACTGGAGAGAGCAAAATCCACTTAAGAAGCCATCCCCAAAACTTCGGCTAGAAGATGGCACAGTAAAAGCAAGCTTACTCTACACCTCCTTCTGAAAACCTCCACACAGAATGGAAATATATCCATCTACATGAACCCAGGAAATAGCAAAAAACCCCAACCCAAAGTTCGTAAACAACATCTGCCAAAGTTCAGTGAACTGTGGACTTAAATGAAGAAGGATGCTGAAAGCCAAAACTCCCTTCTCCTGTTCTTGAGCAGTGTGCAAAAATCCTCAAAGGTACAGGATCCTGAGAGGCTGAATTGAGACTCCTATACTTGGACCAATGAAGACTGTGGATATGTGTAGGCTACGAGGGTACTGGGGACCCGAGGGAACTGGGGGTTCAGTTCCGAGTCACAAAAAGTCATGGGAGGTGGGTTGATGAAGGGAACACACAACTCCACTCTATTATTCTCTGCCCCAAAGTCCAAATCAGAAGCGAGACGAGAAGAAAAGGAAGAACACCAATTGGTTCTGCAGCAAACTCTTATAAACAAAGATGAATAAATACTAAATAGTAAACTAAAAGACTTGTGAGCTCAGAGGCTCCACTTTGGTCCATGTTGATCTCTTACATGGTTTCTGAGCTCTCTGAGAGGACAAGCAGATACAGTGAAAAAGTTCCCTTTAGAACTATACTAAAATAATATTCTAGTTTAAGTATGCCCCAAAGAGTGCATGGCATATACTTGTAATAATAAAAATATATTCGTTGTCTATTTCAAATGCAACTTTAATTGGATGTTTTGTATTTTTTATTTGCTAAATTTGGCAATCATACCTCACCCAGAGATAAGAAAGAAGTAGAAAGAGTCCAACAGGACCCATAACATAGATACTATAAAAACAGGGGGAAATTAGCATAGCAAGCAAAAGGAAGGAAAGATGTACTTCAGATGCATTATCCCCAAGAAATCGAAGAAAAGTTCAAATAAGCATCTTTATAATCTCAAAGAAAGTAAAGGAATATGGACTGTGGGAAAAAAATATCTCAAATAATAAAGCAGCAGGAGATGAAAAGTGATTTGACAAAACTGAGGAAAGGAATTGAAGATGATAAATAAAGCTACTTCAAAATAAAAACAATGAGAAGGAAAATACATTCTGCTAAGAAGGAGCCAACTATGCGGAAAAGAGACATGAGAAAATAACAAAGTCCAGAAGATAAAGGCAAATGAATGAAAAGCAGAAGGAAGAGAGGCACGGGAAGTCCAATGGCCAGGTGGTGATGATGAACTCAGGTCTTAACCCCTGAACAAAACTGTGTCTAGGGCTTCCCTGGTGGCGCAGTGGTTAAGAATCCGCCTGCCAATGCAGGGGACACGGGTTCGAGTCCTGGCCGGGAAGATCCCACATGTCGCGGAGCAACTAAGCCCGTGCGCCACAGCTACTGAGCCTGTGCTCTAGAGCCCGCGAGCCACAACTACTGAGCCCGCGTGCCACAACTACTGAAGCCCGCGCACCTAGAGCCCGTGCTCCGCAACAAGAGAAGCCACCACAATGAGAAGCCTGCATACCTCAAAGAAGAGCAGCCCCCGCTCGCTGCAACTAGAGAAAGCCCACACGCAGCAATGAAGACCCAACACAGCCTAAATAAATAAATAATAAAAAATGAAAAAAAACAAAAAACTGTGTCTTCCTGGCAGGGATATACTCACTTCATGAAATGTCAGGTCAAGCATATTCAGTGCTCGACAATTCTATCAGGCGTTTCTTCTTTCTCAAATGGTTCCCACATGTTGGGAGTCCAACCCTTCTGATTCTTATTAAATAAAATAACAGGGCTTCCCTGGTGGCACAGTGGTTAAGAATCCACCTGCCAACGAAGGCGACACAGGTTTGAGCCCTGGTCCAGGAAGATCCCACATGCCGTAGAGCAACTAAGCCTGCATGCCACAACTACTGAGCCCCCGTGCTGCAACTACTGAAGCCAGTGCACCTAGAGCCCGTGCTCCACAACAGGAGAAGCCACCGTAATGAGAAGCCCATGCACCGCAATGAAGAGTAGCCCCCGCTCGACGCAACTAAAGAAAGCCCGGGTGCAGCAACATAGAACCAACTCAGCCAAAAATAAATAAATAAATTTGTTTTAAAAATAAATAAATAAATAAATTTATTTTTAAATTTAACAAATCAGTGTGCCTATAATAAAGAGCATTTGAGAATCAGGATGGGATGGAAACAAACTTTGTGTCTGCAAATATCCAAAAATAAGTTACAAGATATTTCTCAAATACAACTGTCTGTAAAAATGAAAACATGATGAACACTTAGGAGGGTTTTGACCGAATTAAAAAAATATCACTCTACTGAAAAAAGAAGTTCCATAACCAAGAATTGTAAAATACAGTCAAGACACAATCTATTCTCTTAACTGAATTTTATACATTAAAGAGAGAACATTTAATCCCATCAAAATATAGAACTCTACGTGTATATTTTCCTTTGCAGTAAAGATGTGAATTAGAGAAGATTTTTGAATACTATATATCAATCAATAAATATTACTGTCTTAGAGGTTTGCCATGTTTGACCTATTTAGTCACATAGCCTCTGTGTCCAAACAGAACCCTGCATTGCTGTTATCTTTCCCCACGTTCAGTACAGAGAGAGGGCCTTATTTTTGTCAGTTGGCAGCACGCTTATCCTGAAGGTCTCAGTGTCCTTCAATCAAAACATTATGTGAACTATCTGTTTTCCTGAGTCATCTTTGATTAGGAATTAATTTGAATTTTCTATGACCTCTATCAAGAGGATAATTCTCTCTCTCAGTGATGTTATTGTTCTCAAATGAAATACTCTGGACTTAAAGACACAATAATATTTTCATTTACAAGCCTAGACCCTGGTACGTAAACATGTTGAACTTAATTCTTGGGAATTGTGTGGTACCTACATAAAGAGAAATGTGGACTGGGGCTAACAAAGGTGGCAAACAAGCTTCAAAGAAAATAAAGGAAAAAGACTGTGCTTCTTCCCTTCTCCCTCTCACCATTAAATTAGCATCGCTATTGTCTCCCACGTACTCTGGGTAGTTTAGTGTTTGTGACGAGGTTGCTGTCAGATTCTGCAGTTGAGTGTTGATGGATTAGATATTAAGGAACATAAAGTTCTTCGAAAAAACAGGGCATGATCTTTGTACTCTTGGGAGAACATAGGCAGAAACTTATAATCGCTTGCTAATTACCCTGAGTGAAGTAATTTGTTTTATCTGCCATTTGGTTTCCTGCAAAATGCGGGGGAAAAAAAACTATTATGGGATTTTGCTCAAACTAATTACTACTATTTTATCATGAAGACTGTTCAAGTGTAATCCTCTTTCCTTGGCTTGCTTTCTCCTTGAATTTAAAGTCTTATGGTAAGCCAAGAAGTAGTTTAAACATCCTAGACTGTAATAGATATTCCTGATTTTTAGCCTCCCACTACAATAACGTGCAATGATACCTCAGTATTCAAAGTCAACAGTTGTTAACAAGGGTTGTAAATGGCTTTTCTTGGTAGAAGGTTATGGAATGGGTAGTAGGTCAATATCAAAAGAAAACTTGCTTGAATCTATAATGACGGAGAATTTATAAAAGTCATTGTTACACAGTGCCTTACAATTAACAAAGAGCTGTTATCTACATAATTTCACAGCCTCTTCCCAATCATCATGTGAGGTAGTGTGGTAGATTAGATTACTGTTCATCAAGAATTCACTCCGTACCTCTTCCCACACCACAGAAGGAGCAATTCCTCTCACCGCTGATGCTGAGCTGGTGACTTGCTTTGGTCGGTGGGATATTAACAGACATGACAAAACCAAAGGCTTGAAACACGCTTGCAAAATTAGGCTTTTCCCATCACTGTGAGAAGAACATGTCCTAGGAAGCTGGTCTCAGAAGAATGAAGGACATGTGTGTGGAGCAGACCTGGACCAACATGGAGCCTGGAGCCCAGCCTAGATCAGCTTCAGCTCAGCTGACCTGTTGACATGTAAGCCAGAATAAATGTGTGCTGCCATAAACCTTGGAAATACTGTGGTTTTCTGTTACACAACGAGAGCTGACTGATAAACCTGAGGCTATTATTCCTACTTTTGCAAAGAAGGAAAAAATAAGACTCAGAGAAGTAATGTGCTCAGAATTTTCCAGAAATTAAATAACAGAGCTATAATTGCCCATCTGAAAAGTAAAAGAAAAAAAGGTCAATAACATTTGTGAGGCTGTGTGTGGTATGTGTTTGAGGCCAACAAAAGATAAATCTACATGTTGCTAGATAAAAATAATACATATAAAAGCCTGTTTTCCCTTTTGTCTTATCTATTCAGGATGAGTTCTAAACATTGATGGCTTTGAGAATGGATACTGACAGTCCCAGTCACAATATTAATGAGATATATTGGCTAATAGAAACCCTGAAGTTTTATTTTCTTTATCGAGCCCATTAAGATGAAATCCAGCTCTGGCAGTATTCTCTCATTTGAATGGCTGGTGTGTATGGTTTCCTTGACTGAAATGACTGCTCTGTTGAGTTGAATGAATGGCACTGCTGAAAAGTACACTGTCAAATACTGATAGCTAATTAGATGGATTTTATCATAACAGTCAACTGTACTCACACAAAAAAGGAAGAGCTATTAAAGACCTTGACAAGAAAATAAACTGAGCCCCAGAACCTCGCTGTTTATTCAAAGCTCATTGCTAAGTTTAGCGCTCAAAGTAGGAAGATCTATTTTTTATAAAACCAGTGAATGATAAACCCAAGGGGTTATGTACATGTTTTAAGAAAAATCAGTACTGAGGTTAAGTCTATTATAGAATTCCTAGGATTCTTGACCAACCAGCTTTTTAGAAACTCTGGATTCTCCTAATTGGTCGGGCTGTTAAAAATTTTTAGGAATAACCTGAGAAAGTTTTTCTAATGCAGAAGTGGTCCAAGGACAAAGAAATAAAATTGCTGACACTTGAGGCTAAATAAAAAACTGTGGATAATCTTTAAACCTTGATTGACAAAGATGTCCATATTGGGTGAAGTTTGAGGAACCAACGCAAAGATAAAGAGTACAACTGAGCACAAACTGGGAATAAAGTAAATTAGTCTGAACAGAAGAAGGAGAAAAAGGACAACTAAAGATCCTCAGTAGTTTCAGGAAGAAATTACCATGGTGCATTCAGTGGAAGCCCAGCCCAGAACTAAAGTTAACAAGTACCAGGGACAGTAATGAGGACAGGCCAGGAGCAGGGATACCAGCTCTATTGGATGGGAAAGGGGGTTGGTGGATACTGAGACTATTTAATTAATTTCTGTTCTCATAAAATTTGATTCAAGTTAGCATAAATAATAATAGCATAAATAGCTATTACCCTGCCCACTACACTAGAGGGAGAGGAATTAAAAGCAGCAATACCAAAAAATACATTGACTCATAAAGACATTGAGATGGCTCAGGCTGACACTGCCACGTCCTCACAGATTCATGAATTATTCTTGGCAAATGCTCACGGGTTATTTAGCCGATTTGTAAGATTCCTTTCAACATTTTTTTATTCACCTTGGTTCTCTTTACCCTGTGGACTTTCCTGCATGCTGACACTTCTTCCAAAGGATGAACAGAGGAATGGAAACAATGCGATTTAACAAAAAGTTGAGGACTGCTTAGACCATGTGATGATAATAGGAGTAACAACATTAGCTACCGCATATTGAATATTAGTATGCTCCATGAAAACTGCTTTACAGTTAAGGAAGAGCAAAATGTAGCATTATCCTTACTCTCAAAAAGCTTAGGAGACTCTAATGATAATAATTTATTAAGCAGTTTCTATACGTCAATCACTGTTCCAAACACTTTTCTTGTGTGTATTAATTCATGTCATCCTCATAAAAAACCCTATGAGATGGGAGCTATTATTATCTCCATTTGATAGTTGAGGAAAGTGAAACCCTAGAGGTTTAACTAACTTACATAGTTCACACAAGTTCATAGAGTCTGGCTTTACAATCCATGCTCTTAACCTCGACGCTACAATGCTCCTTGTAATATCATAAATAGCTATGAAACAAGATATAATGCCAAGAATGGAGGCATTCTTTCCAACTGAGAGACTGTAGTAGGTGTCAGAGAGACACTATCATTTGAGATGAATAAAAAGAAAGTGAATTTTAGTCAGTCCACTTGGTCACCCTTAACTAACTAATGTCAAAAAGAGGGGTGACTAAAATGATAGCTGGACATTTTTTTTAAGTTCAAAGATCACCCCGATCTACACCTTCAAGGTACCAAACGCCTAACAGTATATTAGAAGAAAGTTCTTGGGCTTCCCTGGTGGCGCAGTGGTTGGGAGTCCGCCTGCCGATGCAGGGGACACGGGTTCGCTCCCCAGTCCGGGAGGATCCCACGTGCCGCGGAGTGGCTGGGCCTGTGGGCCATGGCCGCTGGGCCTGCACGTCCGGAGCCTGTGCTCTGCGGCGGGAGAGGCCACAACAGTGAGAGGCCCGCGTACCACAAAAAAAAAAAAAAAAAAAGAAAGTTCTTAAATTACTGAAAATACATTGGCTAAGTTCTTTCAGGCCTTTTAAAAATTGTAGGACTTCCATCTTTCAGAGCATAGAAACCACATATGTTATTCATCTACTGCAACGTACTGCTCCCCGCAAAAGGATTACATTTATAAAATATTCTGCATAATAGATTAGACCAGCAGTCAGCAATTACAGCCCATGAGCCAAATCCAGCCTGCAGCCTATTTTTGTAAATAAAGTTTTACTGGAACACAGCCATCCTCATCATTTACTTATTGTCTATGGCTATTTTTACACTACAACAGCAGAGTAGAGTAGCTGCTGGCAGAAACCTTATGATTTACAAAGCTAAAATATTTATTATGTGTCCCTTTACGAAAAAGTTTTCTGACCCCTGGATTATAAGAGGACTTTAGAATGATGCCCCAATTTCATAAAAAAATTTTCCTACCCTTATCAAAAACTGTCCCTGTGACTCATAACATTCAAAATAATGACTAAAACATCAATATTATCTTTTCCCAAATAAATTAAAACCCAGTCAAGCCAGATTCATAGCTGCTTGTTCTTTCACAACTTCCTTTGGTTTTTCAAAACTGTTCTAAGTTACTGATGCCACAAGAGTCATTCGTCATTTTCAAGTATTAAGTACATACAAGTAGAAGGAACTCTCCTGTGAGCTATAAAATTCACTTTAAACAGGACATAGGGCCATTCTCTAAAACTTCATACTCTGGCATGGACGGTATGAGTGCAAACAGGTGCCATGATAGGATGAATAAAAAACATCCAAGAAGGACATGTTCCTTTTTCCCATATCCCCCTTCAAAATTCCTCTCACATCCCCATCTCCTCACTGTGGCCAATCTAGCCAGCATTCTTCCAGGCTCTCTCCTCTGCAAGCCAAATATCGTGGACTGAATGATTGTGTCCCCCCCAAATTCATATGTTGAAGCTCTATGAGGTCATAAGGGTGGCGACCTAGGATTGGTGTCCTTTATAAGACGAGGAAGAGAGATCAAGGCATGCCCTCTCAGCCAAGTGTGCACACAAAAGTGTTACATGAGAACAAAGCACACAGATCACCATCTGCAGGCCAGCAAGAGAGCCCTCACGAGGAAGCAAATCAGCCAGCATCTTGGACGTACAGAAGAGTGAGAAAAAGAAATCTCTGTTGTTTAAGCCACATAGTCTGTGATGTTTTGTTACGGTAGCCTGAGCAGACTAATACTACACCAAACCTAAACATCACCTAGAGATCACCTTTCAAAAGTGGCACTGGGTTTCCCTGGTGGCGCAGTGGTTGAGAGTCCGCCTGCCGATGCAGGGGACACGAGTTCGTGCCCTGGTCCGGGAAGATCCCACATGCCATGGAGCGGCTGGGCCCCGTGAGCCATGGCCGCTGAGCCTGCGCGTCTGGAGCCTGTGCTCCGCGGCGGGAGAGGCCACAGCAGTGAGAGGCCCGCATAGCGGGGAAAAAAAAAAAAAAAAAAAAAAAAAAGTGGCACTTTAGGCCTGTCACTTTCTCCTCAAGAACATACATTTTGTTGATGTGATTGTCTATCCCCGTGTAAATACAATGCTGTCCGAATTATAGCCCTTAGCCAGCATACAAGGCTTTCCATAATCTCAGTACTTCTAACTTTATTTCCAAACACTAACAAAAGTTAGGTGCCTTGCTCACTAGGCCTGAATACACCTTGCTCATCTCCACAACTCTGCCCTGAAGTGCCAGGCACATCCTCATCTTTTTTTCCATTTTAAAAATCCTTCTTCTTCCTTATAACTTTAGTCACCTCTGACAGCCTACACTAACTTCTTCCTCTGAATCAAGCCTACTGCTTATATTACTTGTTTTGCACTACATATATACATATTGAAATAAACCAAGTATGTCTTCAAATATATTTTCAATCCAGTGGCAGTAGTTAATTAAAACACAAAACAGAAAAATAAAGTTAATTTTTGCTACAGTAACAACAAAAAATACCTAATTTATCTAGAAGTATCTTCACCCAAATATATGGGATCTATAGAATAAATGAATAATGAAAAAACTCCGAGACAGCATATTTTTATACGAACAGTGAATATATATACAAATATTATTATGTTTCACATATATGCCAACTCTTTCCAAATTAACTTACAGTAATAAAACAATATCAGAATCCCAATATGATTATTTGAATCTTGATAACAATTAGTCCAAAATTAACAACTATAGAAGAAATTTAAATAGCTAACAAAATTTGGGAGAAAGAAAAGGTTATGCAGAAATACCTATATTAAACATTAGACATACAAGTTACAATAATACAGTATTGTATTGGCACCAGGATAAATCATATAAACATAGAATAGCTTATGAACAGATACTAGTCTATAAAAGACTTTAATATTTGTTTATAGAAACATTGTTAAGTGAATGGAAAAGATGGACAAAATTAAATATAATTTTAAAATAATGACTACTAGGAAATAATCAATATACTCATACAACTAAATTACATATGAACTACAGTTAACTCTAAAAACTGAAACCTTAAAAAATAGATGGGGCTTCCCTGGTGGCACAGTGGTTGAGAATCTGCCTGCCAATGCAGGGGACACGGGTTCGAACCCTGGTCTGGGAAGATGCCACATGCCACGGAGCAACTAGGCCCATGAGCCACAACTACTGAGCCTGCACATCTGGAGCCTGTGCTCCACAACAAGAGAGGCTGTGATAGGGAGAGGCCCGCGCACTGCAATGAAGAGTGGCCCCCGCTCGCCACAACTAGAGAAAGCCCTCACACCGAAACGAAGACCCAACACAGCCAAAAATAATAAATAAATAAAATAATAAAAATAAACAAAAAAATAGATGAATAAATATATATACTCTGTGTAAAAAAGTCATTTCTAAGCCAAAAAGCAGGGAAATAAATACAACAATAGATTTGATTGCACAAAAAGGAAAAGTCTCTATATTTAAAATACTAGAACCAAAGTTTAAAGGCAAAAATTAAAAGCAAATCAGTGAAAAAATCTTTGAAGCAACTATGGCAAAGGATTACTAGTCTTACTCTATGGGGACTCAAACAATAGGCAGTATGGTGGTATGAAAACACCCAAATGTTAACAGGGCTTCACCTCTGCATGCTTTTCTTTCCCTCCTCCAACTTTAAGTATATTTTAAAATTTCAGAAGTAAGGCTTCCCTGGTGGCGCAGTGGTTAAGAATCCACCTGCCAATGCAGGGGACATGGGCTCGAGCCCTGGTCTGGGAAGATCCCACATGCTGCAGAGCAACTAGGCCCGTGCGCCACAACTACTGAGTCTGTGCTCTAGAGCCCACGAGCCACAACTCCTGAAGCCCGCGTGCCTAGAGTCTGTGCTCTGCAACAAGAGAAGCCACCATAATGAGAAGCCCGCACATGGCAACAAAGAGTAGCCCCCACTCTCCGCAACTAGAGCAAGCCCGTGCACAGCAACAAAGACCCAATGCAGCCAAAATTAAATAAATAAAATAAATTTATTTTTAAAAAAATTCAGAGGGGCTTCCCTGGTGGCGCAGTGGTTGAGAGTCTGCCTGCCGATGCAGGGTACACGGGTTCGTGCCCCGGTCCGGGAAGATCCCACATGCCGCGGAGCGGCTGGGCCCGTGGGCCATGGCCGCTGAGCCTGCGCGTCTGGAGCCTGTGCTCCGCAACGGTAGAGGCCGCAACAGTGAGAGGCCCGCGTAACGCAAAAAAAAAAAAAAAAAAAAAAAAAAAAAATCAGAAGTAAACAAAATGACTTAGAAAAAAATAATCAGGAAAAAAGTGATTAGAAGAAAGGAGAAGGAAAATATTGATAGAAATGAGAGAAATAAACTGCCAAGAAGGTTCTGATTAGCAGAGAAAGTTTGTTTTTGGTTAAAATTTCACCACAGATTTTTAAAGTAGAAGACAGGTGATCCAAGAATTAGTGTATAAGTGATAGCAAAGGGTTCTCTCCTGGAACGTGTGTTACTTAGTATCTGATTCTGGAAGGGGCTTTGGTCAAAAGGACAAAGCCAAAGGAAAAGAACTTGGGAAAATGCTAAAAGCAAAAGCAATTTCATAAAGTATAATATCCTGCTCAATCAATTATATACTCTTAGACTGAATAAAATGCTATAATCCAATTGAAAGCTCTCTACTTCCATCTCATGGTTTATGAACAGTCACAAAAGTCTACAATTGAATTACTGTGTCAGTATTCACTTTTGGATAATAGCTTGATAATATTAATACATATAAAATCAGGGTAACTTTAAAGGGAGAAAATCATATTTTTAATATGGAGCATGTATCAGCAGACAATTAGAAGCTGGAATCAAGAAATTATTGTTTGTACCCTGCTTAAAATAATCTGTGTCAAAAATGAAGTGCCATTGAATTTGAGATTTGAATAGAGTAACATTTAATTAATCACTCTAACAATTATTTACAAACAGACTACCATGCGCCTCTGTCATATGGAGGAGTCAATACAAGGAACAAAATAATTATTTCCCATCTTGAAGAGCTTTCAGGCCATTGAAGGTTACAGAAAAGTAAACAGAAAAGTAAACAGGCAGTGGGCAGTGATTACACAGTGTGATGAGGGCTGGGCTGGAGGCATGTAGAGAGCTTGGACAGTGTATAAGGAACATTCATTTCCAATATGAGAAATCCGAAAAAACTTTCTGAAAGAATATACTTTTATCAAGCTGAGACCTGAAAGAGGGTAACAGTTGGCCAAATTTATATGGGAAAAAAATGAGTTAAAGGCACAAGGGAAAGGCATGTGCTCAGAGGCAAGAGAAAGCACATCTGCTTGTTAAGCATAGAAAGTGGAGAGCGAGGAAGAAACAACTGGAAGAGCTGAATCGGGCTAAGAAGCTCAGACTTCTCCTGAGGGTAATGGAAAACCATTTATACAGGAGTGAGAGGGGTGATATCATCAGGTTTCCACATTTCAGTAATCATCTTGGCTATTATATAGAGGTGCAAATAGACAGGGGCAGGGAGAGTCAGTGGGTTCAGCTAAGAGTTTCGTACAACGAGATAAGATGGTGCCCTAAGCTAGAATATCATGCAGGAAGATGGAGAGACATCAACATATTTTAGAAATATTTAGGGGCCAGAATCTTTAAGACTTAGTGATTGTATATGGGGAGAGTAGAGCCTTTGAATATTTGTAGATTCTTAAGTCATCCAATTTATTGCTATAATTTTTCATAAAATTCTTTATCCTTTTGATATCTGTAGAATCTGTAGTGGTTCCTTGTGATTAGTGTTTTCTCTCCTTTTTTCCTCATGAGTCTGGCTAGAGGTTTGTCAATTTTATTGATCTTCTCAAAAAATTACCTTTTGAAAAAAAAAAAAAAATTACCTTTTGGTTCCATTGATTTTCTCTACTTTCATTTTGTTTTCTGTCATTGATTTCTACTCTAATCCTTATTTGTTTCTTCTGCTTATGTTTGGATTCATTTATTCCTCTCTTTCTATGATTCTCTGTTTTCTAATCACACTTGCTTTTAAGCTTTATTCCTGGGGATCAGAGCACCTTTTACTCTAGGCTTAATTTTTCTCCACTTCTGAGTACTCTACCCAATGTCCTGTGAATTATGAGGTTTTCCACTCTAGATGGTGGGAATAGTAACTATTCCTGTCCCTGTGTGAGCGCTGAAGGTTGTTCTCTTTAATCTTTTCCAGTGACTCCTTCCATGGCTTCCAGTAATTCCCTCACAAGTATACTGGATCAGTAGTCAACTGAAGACTCAACGGAAACCCTCTGCACATTCCCTGTAGTTCTGTATCTGTGCCGCTCTCTCCTCTCCCTTACTCTATTCTGCATCCTCCAGCCTACTGGAGGTGGGAAGTGGGAAAGACTGGATTGACCATCTCTTAGCAAGTCCTGCATAGATGTGCCCCTCTCTTCAGAATGTGTGGGTATGCATCACCCCCACTGCTCTGAATTCTCAGACAAAACCCAGAAAAAAGAAACATTCTGATCTTCTTCCTGAGTCAACTGCCTTTGGGGTCAGGAAGGTCCATCCAAGGCAGTATGCAAGGAGGGAAGGTAAGCACCCATCTCTTAGCACTACTATTGATAAGAACTGTACTAGTCAGGGGGTCAAGTGAGGTAAGATCCAAAGTTCTTCCCAACTCTAATAGTCTATGATTTTATGCACAATGCTAAAGGAGTCGTTTTGAAATGCAGTATGAGAAAAAAAAGTACGTACCACAGACAAAAAGAAAAGATGTTATTTCATCATATTAAAATGAATGGCTAAATGACAGAAATGAGTGAAGGGGGATGGCGATTGTTTCATTAGCAGTGTAAGGGGAGTAAAAAGCATTATATCACTGATGTACTGTAATGTTTTCACATTTAAGGAGCATCTCAGAAAAGCCAACAACCTCAACTCAGGGTCATTCTGTGTATCCCTCATGGGCCATAGCACATGCAACATTAATTACAGTCATTAAGGAAGAAGTCTCTAAAATGCCTTCAACTTAGGGTCTCTCCCAGCGAAAGCTAAAGATCTGACAGACATTTACATTCCTCCGCTCCTGATTCAGCTTTTGTCTTAATAAGAGGGAAAAAAATTATAGGGCTGCAACATGTCACCCTTTTGAAGAGTTACTCAGAGGACAGAATCAATAACCTACTCCCACCTACCGAAGCCTGTCGTTCTTCTAGGTGATTGATTCGTAATCCCCATGTGCAAAACAGAGTAAAGGCTATTATTCTGGAGTTTCGCCAAATTGTGAGAAAATACAGGTCAATCCTTGCAGTTTGAAGTTTCAGAACATCAACAAATTTCATTATTTGAGGTAAAGGAGTGGCCCAATGGGTAGATAATTTCCTAAGTTATCTTTGGAATGCAGCTTATATAAAATCAACAGAAGTAAGTTCAACCATTTTCCCCTACCACCTTTGTTTTCGCCGAGTTTAATTAACACCTGCTCTTTCCATTTGAGGGGTTTCAAAACATAATACTGTCATCAGTACTGCCCTTAGAGCAGCCAATCAGAATCCCTGCCCTGGGTTCTCACCTTAGAAGGACCAGCTCTGGCCTTTCTCTGGCCATGATCCTCTGTGCAGTATGAGGAATCTGAAGGTCCAAGGGGACAGGTCCACTTGGAACCCATTCCCTCCCCCGACCTGGGATACAGAACACCTGGAATTCCCAAAGTCACTTCCCTGAATCTACTCTCCCGGGGGCTGGCAGGGCTACATCATGAACGCCCCTAAGCCTAAGAGCTTCATAAGATGTGGAAGGGGTCTAGATGGGATGTGCATGGACCCTTTTCCTAATAGACAAGCCGGGGTGGGAAGTAAAGGCAAGCTGATGGGCAAAGACCTCAAGTTTTACTTTCCCCGTGTGGAGCATGCCCTCACAGAAACCCCAGGCAAGAAGCACACCAGCCACCATAAGAAATGAGTCAAGCTGGTGAAGTCCGAGAGTTAAATCACATATGCATTGGATGAAGGGAAAACTGGGGAGACCATCAGGCTTCACCCCTTCATTCTCCCCCTACCCTTCCCTCTCCTCCCTCCTCTCCTCCCCCACGTAGGAGGCTGCTGAATATGGTGCCTCCAACTTCACAAAACCGGAAAGAGGGAACAGCAGCATCAGGTGATCCCTGGTCCCTTAAGCCACAGTGTCTGAAGTCTGAAGCTTGAAAGGAAAACACAAAAAACTCCAAAACTGAAATCCATCATCTTCTTTTCCATCACATCTTCCTATCTCCCTGCTTCTTAGTCAGAAAGACAACCAGGTTCATGGAGCACTTCTGTGCTGAACACAGAGGAATGGCGGCAGACTGGGGACATGGGAGGCTGCTGGGTTCCAGTTAACTCTGCCACTTAACTTTGACTGCTGTGTTACTCTGGATGAACTCGCTGTTTATTGCTAAATGGCAATGAGGATCTCAAAGATTAATGATGGCACTGATTGCAGCCACACAACGGGACCCAGATGTTCCCATACTTACTGCTTCCTCTCCTTGACCCTCTTTCCTGCAGTTACTAGAGAGAAAACGCAAATATGGCATTTAGGAAACCTGACACAAGCCCAAACTACTGAGATTGTATGGGTCTAAACTTTGAATAACACTTTGTCTTATGCTCAGATTCCATAAGTTATATAATACCATAACAAAGATACTAAAAGGGGGAAAAAAAAGCCATACTGCATACTTGAACGTGGGAATAGAGAAAAAGTTGAAGACACATTGAACATGTGTAATTGTTTGATATCAAAATCAAATTTTGATGAAAAAGATATACTCTGCAATATATCAAGTTCGTGTATCACAAAGTCAGTCATAGAAAATAATCCATGCTGAGGGCTCTGCAAAGAAGAAACTACATACATATATCATCCATTTTTGAGCTACTCTTACTGGTCAGTCATCTCTTTCACAGTACAGAAATTTAATCTATCTCTTCCATTGCTCTTAATTGATTTCCTACCTACCACAGAATTTTGGTTGGGAAATCTTAAAAGAACTCTGGTCTATCTAGAATTGCAACCTGATCAAAGTTCTTACAAAACTAACAGATCAAAGACCAATTACAATGTAAACCTCTCAGTACGCTCCGAGGATGAGGAGAGATTACTAGCTCTTAACAAATCTGGCTCCTTTCTTCTCCCTGTGTACCTGGCCCTCTCACAATTAGTCAAGACTGTGATTAATTCTGGCAAATGGACTGAGTGGAAGGGAGTGGAAGAGACATGTCTCACCTTCGCACAGAGGCAATGAGAAAGTCTCACATCACCCTTCTTCACTTGTGCCTGTCTTCAGCAAACGTGGAGCCATGTGTCGTGAAGGTGAAATCACCAGTTGGTACCCACCTGGATTTCTGAGTCACTTACTGCTTGGAAGGAAGCTTCCCTGGAGAATCTCTAGAACTGCAACAGACTTTATGTAAGTAAGAATTAAGCCATGGGTGGTGGTTATTACTGTACCATTACCTACCCTATCATAACTAGGATAGGTACATTCTGAAAGTGAAGATATTTAATATATTAGAGGTGGTTTCATAAATTTAATCATTAGACCAAGAGATCACTGAGTTGATTTGATAGCACATCTAATATTAACATACAAATAACTGAATTTTGATATTCCTAATCCCAAAAAACCTTCTTAATTTACAATCATATTGGTTTAATATTTACCTTGTCTGAAATTTAATTTGAGTGCCTACTGGTTACAATTACCCTGAGGAATTTCTGGCATCAGACATCAAAATCACTGAATCACTGAATCATGAAAATGAAAAAAAAAAGGAAAAACCAAAGACAATCTATTTTTCCTGCCCCAGGCCCACAAATATACCTTACCTCTTCACACACACACAAACACACAGAATCACAGAAACTGGTGCACAGTCCACCCTATGCCCTAGCTCTGCTAAGCACCAGGAATAGAGACCTAATAAGACACGATCTCTACCCTCCAGGAGGAAGTAAGGGGGAAAAAATGACACAGATAATTATGGTAGAGTGTAATAAAATTTGTGATCTAGGCTATGGTGGGAGTTCAGTGGAAGGAGAAACCAATTCAACCCAGAGGGAGGCGAAGGTGTCACCAGAGAAAAGGTGACACAAAGTAACGCATGAGGGGAATAAGAATTTTCTAGGTGGGCAAGGAGTAGAAAGGTATTCCAGGGAAAGGCACAGCACATGCAAACAATCGAGTTGCAAAAGAGCTCACCATGTATTTATAGACTTGCTGGAATACAGTATGCTTGTAGGATGATTGTGGGATGTGAGTTTAGAAGAGCACAGCAAAACAGCATCATAAAGCACATTTTAAGTCAAGCTCCTACAGTTATCTATTGCTGCATGAGATAAGCCACTTCAAAAGTCAGCAATGTAGGGCTTCCCTGGTGGCGCAGTGGTTAAGAATCTACCTGCAAATGCAGGGGACACGGGTTCGAGCTCTGGTCCAGGAAGATCCCACATGCCGTGGAGCAACTAAGCCTATGCACCACAACTACTGAGCCTGTGCTCTAGAGCCCACGAGCCACAACTACTGAGCCCACACGTCACAACTACTGAAGCCCGCGCACCACAACTACTGAGTCTGCGCTCTAGAGCCTGTGAGCCACAACTACTGAGCCCAAGTGCTGCAACTACTGAAGCCTGCATGCCTAGAGCCCATGCTCCGCAACAAGAGAAGCCACCGCAATGAGAAGCCCGTGCACCGCAACAAAGAGTAGCCCCCACTCGCCGCAACTAGAGAAAGCCCACACGCATCAACGAAGGCCCAACACAGCCAAAAAAAAAAAAAAAGAAGTCAGCAATTTAAAACAACACTCCATTAATATCTCTCCCATTTCTTTAGGTTGACCGAGCTTAGCCTGTAGTTCTTTTTTGAGGTCTATACTTTTGTAGTCAAATGTTGGCGGGGGCGGGGGTGCAGTCTATCTGAAAGCTCAATCAGTTGGGCTGGAGGCTCACGAGAGCTCACTCTCACGGTTGGCAATGGATGCTGAGAGTTCAGATGGAGTTGTCAACTGCAGCACCACACTTGGCCTCTCCACAAGGTTTGTACTTCTCATGGGATGGTGCTGGGCTACAAGAGGGAATGTCCCAAGAATGAGTGGTCCAAGAAACAGGAAGTACCCACAGCCAATCTCTTAACTCCTGGGCCTGGAAACTGTAATAGCATTACTTCGACTGTTATTTTTTTTTTAGTCAAAACAGTCGCAGAGCCCATCCATATTCAGTGGGAATTAGCAAAGACTCCATTTCTCAAGGGGAAGAGTATTAAAGAATACGTGGCCATCTTTAATCTGCCACAGGGCAACAGCTTGAACTGAAAGCAGTGAATGGAAAGCAAACAGATACTTTTAAACAGGAAATGGATAGGACAGAGTTACATTTTGAGAATGATGATTCCCATGGTAGAGATGGATTGGATGGTGGAGGTGATGCAAGTGCAATGTGGAAGCTCAATTAAGAAGAAATGAGTTCACATGATTAACTATAAGGGTTTGAAATCCTGAGAGCCTCTATAAAGCTGCAGAGGGGAGAAGAGAATCACGAAAATTGTAGGAGGCATAAATGGCAGGACTTAGTCCCTACTTTGACATAGGGACAAAAGAGGGAAAGAGAGGAGATAAAAATCACTCCCAGGAGGGAGGGAGACGCAAGAGGGAAGACATATGGGAACATATGCATATGTATAACTGATTCCCTTTGTTATAAAGCAGAAACTAACACACCATTGTAAAGCAATTATACCCCAATAAAGATGTTTTAAAAAAAAAAAAAAATCACTCCCAGGCATCTAGGTTCATGTCTAAGTTATATGAAAAAAGGAGAATATAAATTTCCATTATAGGAAAAAGAAAACTTAGAAAAAGAAAGTAGAATGGTGAGGGGCACAAAGAAGATGAATTTTGAATACAACTTTATTTTTAAAGCTATACATAAATAAATTTCTTCTAATGGACAAAAAACAAGTTTGTTTTTAAGGGAACAAACATTAGACAATGCATTTCTTTAGCACTCAGAGCTATCTTCCTGATCTTTTCTCTATTCAAGAAAGTAAGTGTGCGTTGTGAAAGGAAGAAATATTTTTCCTTCCTCTTTTAAATCTTATCTACAGGGTATTCCTTGGCAAACTTGTCAAGATTCTATCACCTGGTAGGAATTAAATTTAATATATTTGCCTATATTACGAGAAATAGGTGATTTTATAAACTGTAAATTTGTCATCAAGACTCAAAACATTCATTTTCTACAAAGCAGTTTTCTACCACCTTCCATTTTTCAGAACCATCTTTCAGAATATAATTAGTTTACATTTTGATCCCCTACAAGTGATATAGGCTTTAGCCATTTCAAGTGAGCCCCTACTTGAATTCCCTGGCAGCACTGAACTAAGATCAATAGTCTTCATAAACATCTACTCAGAGGACCCAGTAATCTCCACTCTGCAAATGAAATGGAATGCTAGCTCCAAATGCTTCCTATTGTTAAGCATTACTACTGTCCAAGAATGGCTAATGGTAGATGGGAACAAGGCACAGGCCGCACAGAAACTCCACGCTGTTGAGGAAACTCTAAATGATCCGATGTGTCACAGAACGTATATACTGACTCTGGGATTATACCCACACCATGCAACAGAAAATGGTTTGAAAAAAATATTTTCATAGGATCTTTATTTTTTAATTAATTTCATTATCACACAGTATCCTCAGACTTCACCTCAGTCTGGAGAATCCCATTAACATTAGAGAACCAAATTTCTTTGGATCTCACCGCCCCTCTAAGATTTCTAGCCCCATATAGGTATCCCCCACACATGCCACAAAACCATTTACTTCTAGGGGTCATCAAGGAGTGTTTCATGAGCACTACTGAACAAGTTCTATCAGTTTACACTTGACACTATTTCTTTAACCTCTTGAACCTGCCCCCTTCAGTGGTGACTGCTGAGGCCTCCATGTGTGATAGAGCCTATGTGAAGGTACCTGGCCTCCTCCTCTGTCACCATGGTCACACCACTTCTCACTGGATATATACCACTTCCAACACCTTGTGGCTTTTATGATCTGGAGCCCTGAATGAGTTAGCTCCCAAAGATCATCTCGTTCCTTCTTGTAAATGGTCTCCTTCAGACCCATTCCATCTAGCTGCCAGATATACTCAAATGGGTCTCTGGGCCTTGCTTCTATTCCAGGCAAAGAGGCCCACAAACATTACTAGCACATCTCACAAAACAAGCTCATTGAGTCTTTGAGCCTAAATGGTACAAACTTGCCAAATGAAACTGTTTCTTTATTCATATTTGTTTTCCCCTGCTTCAAAACACATTCTGAGAGTAACATCAGTGAGTTGGCAGACTAGGAAGCTCCTGGCCTTCATTCTTCCATGGAAACATTTTTAAAATAACTATAGACTGGCTAAAATAACTTTATAAGAGTTCTAGGAACGAGTCAAAGATCTACAGCAACCAACCAAATACCTAATCAACATAGTTGAAATTTTGTGATGTTTTTACTTGCCTCTGTCCCCCCTCCTCCCCAGTGTAGTAGAGTCAGGAGGAAGTGGCCCAACTCCTGTTTCCCTCCCTCAAGCAAGGGTAGAACACACTTGCAACTTTCTAATCTGTCTGTGATACCTTTGCAGAAAAGGTCTGTCAACCCCTAATCTAGAGAGGAAAGTGAGTTGAGCCAAAAAGACTAATCAGGATGCTGCAAAGTAAGCATGGTTTGAGGTCATGTCTAGAATGAGTGGTTGACAACAAGAATACCAAAGAAATTAATCCAAGAGATAACAAGTGTACAAAATGTAGCAAAATTAAGCCAGAGAGGCAGTAATGAGGAACAAAAATAAAACCATTTCCAAACTGATGAATGGGGAAAGTATTGGCCAACAGGGAATTTAGGAAGAGAAAGGTTATTCTGGCAAGAGCTCTGGACACAACTGAGTTTGAGGTGGTAGCAAGAAATAAGTAGAAACTGACCGAACAAAAGTTCGTGTGCCCGATGCACAGGGAGGCCAAACAAACCAAAACGCTAGAGTTTGGAGCAGAGAAAGGTTTTTTGCAGGGTCAAGCAAGAACACGTGGCTCATCCCTCCAGGATGGCTTGGGGGGGAGAAGTTTTCATAGGCAAAATTTGGAGTGAGGGCTGCAGGGTGTGTGACTTTCCTCTGATTGGTTGGTGGTGAGGTAACAGGGCAGTGCTCCAGGAATCTCCTGTTCAGCCTGAAGTTACCATCCTCCACCTGGTTGGGGGCCTTAGTTCCTGCAGAAGAACTCAAAGATATATTTTTTTAAAATAAATTTATTTATTTTTTTGTTTATATTATTTTTGGCTGTGTTGGGTCTTTGGTGCTGTGTGCAGGCTTTCTCTAGCTGCGGCGAGCCGGGGCTACTATCTGTTGCGGTGCGCGGGCTTCTCATTGTCGTGGCTTCTCTTGTTGCGGAGCACGGGCTCTAGGCGCACAGGCTTCAACAGTTGTGGCACATGGGCTCAGCAGTTGTGGTTTGCGGGCTCTAGAGCTCAGGCTCAGTAGTTGTGGCACATGGGCTTAGCTGCTCCGCAGCATGTGGGATCTTCCCGGACCAGGGCTCGAACCCATGTCACTTGCATTGGCAGGCAGATTCTTAACCACTGCGCCACCAGGGAAGCCCTCAAAGATATACTGTTATGTATATTACTTGAGAAGGAACCAGGATCCTGCCCCAAGGCTACACTATTGTTTGTTTCTTTCTTTCCTTTTTTTTTTTTTTCTTTTGCACTATTGTTTCTGCATTCCCTCCCTTCCCTGACTAGCAACTATTTGAATCTGCCCTTTGGAACTCAGGGAAGGTCTAAGAGGCTGCAGTCTATTTCCTACAAACCAGAAATGAGGGACACTGAAAGGCTTTTGTGCCCAGGAGGGCCCCCCAGGGTCCCACTCGGTTTCACAATCAGACCAGAGGGCAAGCTTTAAACTCTAGGTTAGAGTCATCAATACAGAGATGACTGCTTCAAGTTGTGGGAGATGATGAGCTGTGCAGGAGAAAAAAATAGAAAGAGAAGAGCAAACGGCCAGGACTGTGAAGACAACAAAGATCTACATTTAATGACCAAGTGTGACACTTTCAGTCATTCACATAATACAGGTATTGCTAAATATAAAAGGTTATCCCCTGTATAATTCCCCAACATTGTAAATGCATTCTCACTTTATATGCCGTTTTTAAAATCTCTGTTGAATGCCTAACAGGTACAAAGCATGTGTCAGGTGGTAGGAACAGAAAAGAACCTGGTTCCTGTGCTCAAAAGAATTTCTAATTTATTGATGAAGGGCATGAAAGTGAAAGAATCGTGACATTGAATGACAACTTGGGGAAGAATGAGGATGAGGTAGGTCTAAGAAGTAACCAACCTCAACGTTACATGTTAAAATATAGAAGTTACATACATAATGCATGTGGGATACTTTAAAATCTCATTTTATCGCTCTATAGTAGCTATAGAGGGTGTTCCCAAGCCTAGAGGGAGGGAAACGGTAGCTCTTAAATCTTACTCATCTAACTGTCCACTATTGAACATTGCAGACATTAAGTACTTCCAAAGGGGTACCATGGTAACATCAATATACTTGCCTTTGACTTACGATTACCCCACTCTCTCTACAACATGCTCTTTGAGTCCTTTTTTTTTCACCGCTGCTCTACCTGAAGAAACCTGCTGTCCATTGTGCTACTTACACCTGGAGAAAAGTAAATTTATCAATAAAACTTTCAGACAGATTCCTTCTAATCTATCAAAAAATCAGGCCTGAAGGCATCAAAGCTCACCCCAGCTGTGCTCTTTTTCTGCAAGGTAATGGCGAACTGCAACACAATCAGGGAAGCATTTTTCTCTCAACTGGCTTTTAATCACCTCATTTTATAATGTAAATAGCAAAAGTGGCTTACAATGACCCTGAGGCCATGGAATCCTCCGGGGCCTTCCATATTTCTACTGGCTAAACTCTAACAACACCCAAGGGTAAGGAAGAAATGTGCTAAGGCAAAATCCACACTGCTTAGAAAGTGTCTAAGGAAAAAAAAAAATGTAAAAATAACTCTGTTTTTAGACAAATCCCCTGATGGGGTGGGGGGGGGTGGGGGAGAATCTTGATAGACCAGTTAAGAAAAGTCTCTGCTTCTGAAGAGACCAACCTCTGGGAAACTTTCACAGATGATAAAGTTAGCAGTCACAGTGATTGAAAGGGGACATTATACTTTAAAATGTAATGCTGTTAGGACAGATGTGGTTAGGAAAAGAAAAAAAAAAGGCTACACTGCATATATCTAGGAAACTAAAACAGCAATTAAAATGCCTACTTTGCCATATTTTCCTAGGAGTTAGTATATTTATCCCCTTTCAGTTAAGCAGGGAACGAGGTTTGAGTTGAAGATGTCCTCCCTGTCAACAGGTTAAAAAGTGATCAACAGTCAGATGAGCTATCCTAAGCTGATGGCGTTTGGTTTTGGTTTCTTCTGACGGGGTTTTATTCCACTCAATTATTTACTGCTCCTTTAAGTTCCCTTTTCCCCATCCAACACGAAACTGCCTTTCTTAGAAATGAAAAGCATCCATCAACCTACACAAGTTTTATTATACACATAAAAATCCGTATTTTACCCCCAGCCAATGTTTCATGGGGTCATATCACCCTGTCTTAATAGTAGTGTAGTTCTAGAATTAAGAAGGTTCTGTGAGAGTATTCACATAATAAAAAGCTTCCTGCACTTATTTTCAATTCACAAGCTATATACCAAATGAGAGCTACCTATGGAATCCAGGTACAAGTATAGCTTGGTTTTCCAATTCCTTTAAGACTAAACAGGTTTTTTTTTCCTCAGAGCATCTTAGAGTCGGCCAGGTTTTTGTTAGGGTGGGGATTGGATTTGGGGTGATCATCGAGGAAGGTGTTTTCCCTGGGTTTAGATACTGCTGTTTCATAACCAAGACTAGTGCCATCAAGTAAGAGATACATAAAAAGAGGCTCGTTTAAAAATCAGACTTTTAAGGAAAGAGAATGCATATTACATTTAAAATTCTGCAAAACCTGGAAAAAGGAGCAGTTGAGGAGAATGTATGAGTAGCTGGACAAGTCTTTCATTTGTCCACAAAGCATTTATAGCACAAAATCATATAAATTCTAGTCCACATAACCAACATGACTGGGCCTCTAAACCATCCAGCTGGATTTGGGAGTAATCTGGCTGCCTTAGAAGCCATTCCATAGATCAAGAGGGTTGATTTGGTAAATCTGCTGCTTTGCAAGCATTTCATTCTTCCATGTGTACTTCCCTTGAAGCTCTGTAATTGACCAAAAAGTATAACTGATTCTGATAAGAGACACACATTTTCCAGCCAAAGATACACAAGTAACTAAGTTTCAGGCCCGCCATTTTCACTGTGCCTTCCAACCCCCCTTGCAATCCACCGATACCTCACCTTTCAAAACCCATCACCAGGAAATTTATCATCATTTTCTTGGCACTGTTGATTAAATGGATTACAGTGATTCATTATCTGCAACTACTTTGAGTGCATTATTTTTATAATTTTATATTCACACTGCTTTTAAAACCACAACCACCATAAGCAGTACTATGTAAATATATAAGTGGCCACCTACTTTGGACATTTCCATAATAATGTAAGTTGTCATTGTAAATGCAGACTTTTTCTAATCAAAATTATAAATAATTATTACTTTAAAATGTATATCTCAGAAATAACTAAAAAAAAAATTATAAATAAATCCTGCTAAATTCATCTTCAAGGCTTCAAGCCTCTGGTTTACACTGGCACTGTTCCATAATGTCCAATTTTAGATATTAAATATTTAACATTAAGATTTCTTCTATTGGCATAAGCAGAAAATGTGTTTCCTGGCTCTTAGAACCCAAGCTATTAATCTTATTAAATAACTAAGCAATTTGTTCTCTTCAAATACCGAAATAAAGTGAATTGACAGCTTAACTGTGCCACCTTAAAGACTATCATATTTTTTAATTCACCTGGACCCCTGGACCCCGTGCATGCCAGGTCTGCCTCACTGAGCAGACCACTAGTCAACAACTGCTATTTAGAGCAACGAGCATTTCTGAGTGTTTAGTGTGGAGAAACAGAGCTTACTTGGAACTTAACCTGAAACCATATTTAGTGAATGAGACAAATCTTTTATTCAAAGACTGAACTACACTTTAAAAGTCCATAATTATCATTACACACTTTTAAAGTCTTGGAGCCCAGATGCTGCAAGGTAACTGAGTTTCACTTTATTGCTATAGAAACAAAAAGCTCAAAGCAAATAGGAAAACAACATTCAATAATCCATCCAAGACAACACCAAATTTAATTTGGCACACCCTAAGGGTCAAGCATCCAGCAAGGCAACATTGATTAAACTCCCTCAGCAAAGATCAATTGAAGAGATACCGGCAGAGTCATAAGAGAGAACCATCCGATTCTAAAATGGCAACAAACAGAAATCTGTGAGATCTGGGTTTCCACACTGCAATGGATGGATCTTGCATATACTGATTTCTACCTTATAAAAATTTGGGGAAAATTTTTATGATTATTTTTCCCTCATATTTGGAAAAACTTAACAATTACTTGTGTGAGTAAACAAAAAAGATGACTCACTTTGGGTTTGCAGTTGGTCACCTTTACTGGGCCACAGGGAGACAATCAGCAGAGTCAATCACCTGAATAAATATCACGTATCATTTAAGAGGCTATGGAAAGACACTCCCACTAGAAACATCTTATTTGCCATCTTGCCTCAATGCCTGAATTTCTATCAGCATTAAATCATTTCTTGTCCTCCTTGTCTCCAGATGTCTCCTTAAAAGAGCAAATATTCTTGGAAAGGGGAGTGTACTCAGGTTGCAGCTTCCATATATGATGCCTTTTTTGAATTGCAAAGGTTCCTGGTTGGGCGAATGCTGCTGTCCTAGAGCAAGGCTATGGCTCTGGGTTCAATTTCAGCCCTCAACAGACCCCACGGCCTGCAACATTCATGTACAGTAATACTAGGTTGCCTGCTGATGGTCAATAAATCCAGCTCTTATTTCCTTGAGAGCTTCCATATCACTGTTGATGCTTTTGAGACATCATCTCCTACTTACAATAGGCAAAATCTCGAGAGACCTCAAAATGAAATTTCACCATTATATTAGCAATCCTGAGAAAAGGCAGGTTTTAGGCTGCACTTGCCTGGTACCTCGAGGACAGTTGATCCAACCAAACCTCTTGTCCTTGACATCCTTGATAGCTGCCACAAAAGGAGACCCTCTATGTCACCTAACGTTACTTAGTTTCACCTCTCGCCATCTCCTCACCCCCAACCAACTCTTTCTCCACCTGAAAATCTTCCAAAACTTTTATTTCTGGAGCTTTCATTCAATGGTGTACTGAAGCTGGCTCATATGGGCCTGCTAGGCAAGTTGGGCACATCTCCTCCCAGCTCTATATTCAGTAATGTTATGTTGGTAGCCTGAAATCAGCCAAAATCACAGTATTTATACTATGAAAATCAGCAAACACTACAAATCACGGCTTTTTCAAAATGATGAGCCAATTTTTAAACATTTACCAGCACACCATTGCTATATTTTCAAAAAATAAAAAATTCTCCTACTCTCTCGCAAAATTAGTTTTTTCTTTTCATTACTGTTTTTTTAATCAGTCAGCTAAAATCTGGTTCTCCCAAGATATCACCATTTATCTTGAAACCCTCTCAAGTTGAAGTAGGTCATTTTACCATATTCCTGCTACAGATTTCCTTCGGGAAACTCTTTAAAGCATTATACTGAAGGAATACTTTTTCTTTATACCATTCCAGCATCCAGTGTATATTTCTGCAATCAGCTGCCTCATCACATTAAATTTCTTTATGCATCTGCCTCCTCACTTTGCTGAAAGCTATTTGAGGACAGGAGCCATGTTATAGTAGTCTGTGTACATCCAGCAGATTCTTCTGGCTTCCTATTGCTGTTGAAAACCACTGCTCTGCTCATCTTCCTGTAGAAACATTTCAGTTTGCAACATTGTATCGCCTGGCTCTACTTCCTTCTGCATCTCCTCCCTAGAGTCACATGTGCATCTCGAGCAGCTCCCTCATATTCAATGAGAACTTACAGTCCGTCCTCCTTTCAAACCTAAGACCCACTCTCGTGTTGGCAACTTCATCACCCTTTAGGATGTCTCATGTAACTTACAGCCACAAAGATCCACTATTTTTTCAACCTCATTCTCCTTCAGCTACTGTCTCCTAAGACCACGCCCCAGACCTTCACTTCTCTGGGAAATTTTCCACTTAAAATATACTATGGGAGTGTATATATGTCGATGCTACTCTCTCACTTTGTCCCAGCTTACCCTTCCCCTTCCCTGATATACACTACCAAATGTAAAATAGCTACTGGGAAGCAGCCGCATAGCACAGGGAGATGAGCTCGAGCTCGGTGCTGTGTGACCGCCTAGAGGGGTGGGATAGGGAGGGTGGGAGGGAGATGCAAACGGGAGGGGATATGGGGATATATGTATACATATAGCTGATTCACTTTACTGTACAGCAGAAACTAACACACCATTGTAAAGCAATTATACTCCAATAAAGATGTTAAAAAATAAGAAAATAAAATATACTCTGGGGGAGGAAGAATAATTTTCCCTCTACCCTTTCAGGTTCTTGGCTGAGACCCCCTGGAATAAATGACAGAGTAATAGGAGAAAAACAAACAGAAGTTTTATAACATACATACCTCCTGTATAAATGGGAGATATCCAGGAAAATGGAGTAACTCCCCCAAATGGTCCAAGCCATATAAACCCTATACTTCAAACATACCAAAAATGTTGCTATCTCCAAATGCGCCGTGGTCTTACAACTCTGACTGTGACCGTTCCATTCGCCCCATCTGGAACTTCTTTCCACATCCACTAGCCCGTTAAGCTAACTCCTCTCAGACCCGGTTTACCCATCATCTTCTTCGGGAAGACTGAGTTAGTTACACCTTCCCTGTGCTCCTACAGCACCTAATCAATTTCTCTGTTACTGCACGTACGTATCACATTGTTGTGGCACGTTTACATGTCTATCTCTATAACTTACACTACGAGCTCCTGAAATGAATGGACTATGTTCCATCCATTATTTCTGAAGGGGTTTAGAACAAGCCTCACCAAAATGTACCCCTTGGCATATGGATTATTTTGAGCTGAACACAGTCAAGACCCAAAAGACTCAGGAAAAGCTTTTTATCTCCCCCTCAACTGCCTCAAAGAATTAAGATAAGGGCCTGGCTCAGAGAGAGAGCTATTACAGAGATAACTCTTATCTGAATGACCTATCTTTGTGGCAGGGCAAACATCTAATTACCAAACATCTATGCTTCTTATCATCCTGTGAATTACCCTCTTCTCCTTTGAAGCCACAGGCCCCCATCTCATTCCTTAGCTCAGAATGGCATATAAGCCTCAACTGCCCAGCTGGCCCTTGGGTCTCATGTTCTTATGGGGCCCCCATACATATGTAATCAAACTTGTTTTTCTCCTGTTAATCTAAGGTCACTTTGATTATTAGACCAAAGAACCAATAAGGGTAGAGGAAAAAATTTCACTCCTCAACATTTCATTCACTGATTCTAAAACTTTTTCCTAATTATGTAATGAGTACTGGGAATATAAACTTAACAAAGTGGTAAACAATAAACATTGCTTGAATAATTGCTTATTTCTGTAGTATTTTATAATATAATATGACTATTCTTTCTTAAAATTTAGGAGGAGATTCTCCTATTCAGTTTTTTTTTTTTTTGGCTGCATTGGGTCTTCATTGCTGCGTGCAGGCTTTCTCTATAGTTGCGGCGAGCAGGGGCTACTCTTCATTGCCGTGCGTGGTCTTCACACTGCAGTGGCCTCTCTTGCTGCAGAGCGTGGGCTCTAGGTGCGCGGGCTCAGTAGCTGTGGCTCACGGGCTCTTGACGCAGGCTCAGTAGTTGTGGAGCACGGACTTAGTTGCTCCGCAGCATGTGGGATCTTCCCGGACCAGGGCTCAAACCCGTGTCCCCTGCATTGGCAGGCGGATTCTTAACCACTGTGCCACCAGGGAAGTCCCCAGCTTATTTTTTAAATAATAAATTCCCATAACAAAACAAAGACTACTTTTTTCTCTATCCAATAGGATTCCTATATCAATCAGAAAAAAAAAAGATCAGGGGGCAAATTAGAATTTTGGGTCCCCCCAAAAGCAGACCCTAGGACAAGGATTTGGGTACAATTAGTTTGTTTAGGAAGTGATCCCAGAAATCACTGTGAGGGAGTAGAAAAGAGACAGCAAAAGGAGGAAAGCTAATAAAAGATGTGTTAATAAGTGATTTCTGCTGTGGGTATCTGCATCGATAGTGTCTGCAATATTACCTCTGTGCCTTCTCAAAGGGAAACAAGAAAAGGTGTTTACCTTTTGAGGAGAAATTAACTAAAATAAAAAGCTCAAAGATGCTCTAGTCTCATTCTTCTAAACTTCAGATCCACCTACTTCAGGAACTTTAGGTTCCTCTACTGCATGACCAGGTCTTTGAAGCTCTCCACCGTGACTCCCTGTTTTACACATGTGCACTTCATCATTTACATTAATGAAGAAAAATTAGGCCATGAGACCTTCTAATCTGCTATGCCAAATGGAGTGTATACAGCTAAGTGATGTAAATCGCAGATTCTCCACCCTAAAGTTAAATGTATGGTAAACCTTAGATATTCATAGAAGTTAAGACCAAATGCTTAATTCTCAAATACTACCTTAGAACACTATTTCCCCCCATAAAATATGCATGCAATGAAGAGGAAACAAAATTGCCCTGAAAAGGAAGTACTGGCCCCACCTGCTAGATAAGTGCTCAAAACTCAATTTCATCCTGTAGCAAAATTCAAGTTTCTCTATTTCATGGACGTGTGAGGAGGGTTGAAATTGTAAATGTTAAAATTGCTAATGCCAAGTGTCTCCGTTAGCTTTTCTTGTATAACAAATCACTCCTAACTCATGAGATATAACAACAGGCATTCATTTTTTGCTCATATACTTGTGTGATCAGCTGTGAATTCTGATGATCTAGACTGGACTCAGGGGACTTCCCTGGTGGCACAGTGGTTAAGAATCCGCCTGCCAATTCAGGGGACATGGGTTCGATCACTGGTCTGAGAAGATCCCACATGCCACGGAGCAACTAAGCCTGTGCGCCACAACTACTGAGCCTGTGCTCTACAGCCCGCGAGCCACAACTACTGAGCCCGTGTGTCACAACTACTGAAGCCTGTGCACCCTACAGCCTGTGCTCTGCAACGAGAAGCCACCGCAATGAGAAGCCTGTGCACCACAACTAAAGAAAGCGTGCACGCAGCAACAAAGACCCAACACAGCCAAAGATAAAGAAGTAAATAAAAAAAATTTTTTAATTGGGTTATAGACTGGACTCAGGCTTAATTCTAAGCTGCATGTCGGGTTCAAGTCTGTTTCACGTGAGTAGCATCTTCCTTGGACCAGAGAGCTAGCTGGAGCATGTATATTCCACAGCAGAGGCACAGACACAATAGGGCAAGGGCAAATGCACTGGTACATTTCAAGCGTCTACTCACATTGCATTCACCTGCATCCCATTGGCCACAGCAAGTCACATGGCCAAGCCCAGTATCAGTGGGATAGAGTGGTATGCAATCTTCCCATGAAGATGGAAAGGAAAAGGATGATTATTTGCTGAATAATCTAATCTACCACACAAAGAGTAGTCTCATGTTCAATTCTTCCTAGGAATAGAAACATCAAAGCAAGCCCCCTGATAATGTACCAAAATCAGACTATATTCAATAGTTAGAAGTTCACGGTGGAGTTTTTCCTGGTTTGGTCCATGAATATCTTGTAAACAACATTCAATGCATCTTCACATTTCTATGTTTTATAAACAGTTCAACAAATTAGATGTCAAAGAATCCTAGGGGTGGAAGTTCCCTGATAAGAGGAATCTCATAAAGAAATTATGGTATATTTGGAAACCAGAATGACATTTCTATCCTTTATTTGTTTACCACTTGAACTTTAGCAATTATACGGCAATGCATTAGAAGTCGTCTTAGTCATTTTCTTGGCGATTTTCCAGCCTCCTGAAAAATTATAGACCCAACAATAATAGTTCAAGGATTTCATAATTCACCAAAATTGTCTAAACTTCTGGAAAAGCTTTTTTTCTGAAACGCTCAGCACTTATAGCCTATGAAGCTAAGGCTGACCTGCTTTCAGCCTTGAGGTCTTTCTCAATCTGTGGAATTTATGAATAAATCCACTTTTGTTATGGTATCTGTTTATGGCAAAGAGATAAAAAGTGATTCTCATTTAGATGCCAACAATAACAGCAGTACTAGGAGCAACAGCTATTCCAATTACATCTCTGACCAGTGGCTACAAAAGTATCACTTTTTACATAAGTCTCATGAAAGTACCCCAGCATGGCAGCATGGTTCAAGGAGTTGCTTTTCTCCTTCTGATGGGCATCCTTACGTTTGGGGGGAGTTATTTATGTTTCTCTTTTCCCTGATGCTCTTTAGGTTTCTGCTCAGTGATATTTTATCATAGATAGGGAAAAAAACAATACTTAATTAGGTTTTTAAAAGGTTTGACTTTAGCTTTAACCACAGTGATTTTATCACAGCATGGGCAGAGAGAGGAGAGAAGCCAACACAAAGTAGTGAAAAGGAAGTCTCAGCAGGCAGGAGACAGACGAAGCACACTCCAGCAAGCAATCGATAATGTAAAACTTGGTATTTAGAGGGCATCGTTTATTCTAAGAATGCAAAGAAACTTCCAGGCATGAAGTACCCGCTCCTAACAACATTCACGTGTGCCAAGAAGCAAGCGCTGATGGGTCAGAGTTGCAAAGGAGAAAACGAGAAAGCTGGGTTATCTGGTCACACTGAAATACTGTCAATCAGGATCTGTAGTTAGATCTAGCCATCTATACAACAAGATATATAATGTTAAACTGATAAAATCAGGTGGTCCTAGAATGTCACAGTATGGCAAACAAAAAGGACTGAGAGCACATCAACCAGCAATGGGCTTACACCTCAAAAGCTACGGTTTGGACTCAGGGAAAGCATATATAACGTAATATCTTCCCAGGGGTGGTGGTTTGATATTTGTGGATACTTGAAGCCAAAGTAAAAGAGGACTTCATTTCTGGTTCTATTCCTGATAGGAAATCCCCCAAAGCGCGCGCGCGCACACACACACACACACACACACACACACACACACACACACACACAGTCGCCTTGAGAATAATTTTTTTTTTGGCCACACCATGCGACTGAGGCAGGAGACAGATGGGCCCCCGGGGCAAATGGTCTGAGTTCCTCCCTTGCGCATTCTTGAAGTCAGGAGACCTCCCCGACTACACATGCCCAGAAAGGCTCCTTGGAGGTCAAAAGGGGAGTGAAGCCCACTAATGCTCACTTACCCATAGGCCTCTTCAGTAGAATCCATCTTGGCTAAGAAAGGCATGCACACACAAGGGAAAATCCTGAGATACACCAAATATGGACTTTAAACCAGGCAAATCAAAATGATTGGGCAAAGGAAGCACGGAAGAAATGCCCCATATAAGTGATTTAAACTGCCACGAGGGTGTGATTCTCTCTCTGAGCCCGCCTGTGTGTCTATCCACACGTACTCTTTTTTTCTCTTAATAAATATTTTACTTGTTTCGCTACTTTCCATCTTTGTGGGAATCTTTTCTGCAAAGCCGCAGGGCCAGGGCCTTGTCACTGACCACCGGTCTAGTGGTTAGGATTCGGTGATCTCACCCCTGCAACCCAACCTCAATAACTGGCCGAGGACCAAAACCGTGCTTCAAGCTGCTGCAGGCCGAGGCCACCCAAGATCACAACCAGGGATTCAACCCGGGCCCTGGCAATGAAAGCGCCAAGTCCTAACCACTGGATCGCCAGGGAATTCCCGTAGAATAAAATATTTAAACATTCAAGATTATAAAGTCTAGAAAGGAATTAAACATCAACACAAAAATGTGGAAGTAGAATATACAAGCAAGGGTCCTAGCAAAAGTAATGAAATAACCTTATTGCCTACTATAAAAATACTAGCTTTAGTTACTGCAGTATTTACAATTCTTTGATAAGCTCTATGATAAATAGCAAACTCTTGATAATTGATTAAAAAACATAAAATGCATTTAATAATGCTATTTCCCATTCTGGTCTTATTATTATAACTTTATATATGTTTTAACAACTCTGGGAGTGGGAAATACTTTCTCCTCTACCCGTCTAGGTTTTTTGGCAGACACCCCCGACCCCAGAATAAAAGACAGATTAATAGGAGACAAACAGAAGTTTACTTACATGGATACCTCCTGTATACATGGGAGATACCCAAGAAAACTGAGTAGTCCTCTGAAATGGCCCTAGCTACCCCTTAAATACCATCTCCAGCCAAAGACAAAAGAAGTTGTTGAGGGAGGGGGAGCCAGTTATCACTCGGAAAAGCACAGTAAACAAGGATGAGGTTGTTATGCAGATTTAAGTCATTGCCAGGTCCAGTGATAAGTTTCTAGAGGTTTAGAGTCATCCTTCTTTCCTGGTATAGCGAGGGAGAAACCAGTATAAATGGAGATTTTCCTTATAAATGTAAATGTCTCTTACAAAAGGGTAACTTCTACTGGGTTTTCAGAGCTTTTCCTGTGTCTGCAGTTTCTTAAAAAATAATCAGCCTAAAATAATCTTTATGGCAAAGGACATATTTTGGGGTGGCAAATTCTGCTCCCCTTCACATCTAAATAAGTAAATGCCCACTCATCATTCTCCTTTTCCAAAAGCAATAAAATCTCATTTCATCATGAATTAGAGTAAATATATAAACTCTTTTGGAAATCATTCCCTTATGTCGTTTCAAAGCAAATGACTCCTTACCTTCAGAATATGCAGATTCCACCATTTTTGCTAATGATATAGATTCGATCAACTGATCCCACATAATGCGTTTTGAGGACCACTATTTCATGTATTGATTAAATTTCTTCAGAAATTTTTTCTTTCAAAGAACTGATATTTACAAAAACTTCGCACTTAACATTTTGTTGTTGAATATTGAGAGCTCAAATGAGAACAACAGCAATACAAAAGTTATCAGATTTGTTTTTTATGGTTCCAGCATCAAATCCTTATACCCTTTCCAACACAGTGATTTAACCTCTCACTAGCTACAGAAAACTATGGGTAAAATCAAACCTAGGAAAAGATGAGATATGCCAATAGAAATATGAGAAGAACCATTTTGTTTTCATCCCTAGGGAAAGGGAAAGATATTGTAGCTATTGTTGGAACTTTCTGTGCTAGAATACACACACACACACACACACACACACAGAATTTTGAAAAAGAACTTACAATGCTTGGGTGGTGTCGACAGAAGTAGATTAGCAAAATAAAGACACATGGCAATGAATTAATCTAACACCCAACTCTTAACACTTTACAGCTATGCTGCCGTTACACACTTTTCTACTGTACTAATTCAGACTTCAACTTGACATTGATCACAAAAATAGATGCATATATTCAACACCATCTGCTGTGTAAGTACAATTCAAGGGAAAGGTGCTTGCCACCATGGGATGTTAGCAGTAAAAGCTGATTGTAGGCTAACAGTCTTCTAATGGGAAGACCTAAAGAGCTTGGGTGGCCCAGTCGCTGACCCAGTTATATTTGCCAAAATCCAAATGACACTTCTCCCAAAATATTTTCCCAAAACCAAAATGGTGCGATGCACAGACCTTCACGTGAAGAAACCCTGCTATGCTTTATATATGTTTAAAATGCTTTCAACTTGAATTAAAAATCAATACAGGTTGCATAAATAGACTTTTCATTTGCTCTTTTTCTGTCAGTAAAGTTCTAAACTAACAAAACCGGGACGAAAAGAATTTAACGTTCTGTATATACATAGCTGAAGAGATACAGGGATATCAAATGTCACGCTACTGTAAGGGAGCAAAATTTGCCACTCCAAAATGTGTCTCTCTGGCATGAAGATTAGTTCAAGCGGATTATCTTTAAGAAACAGTAGACTCAGGAAGTTTTTCTTCCTACCTCACCCTTAACTTCGTGAAAGAATTTAGATAGAGGTCCTGTTCCTGGAATAGAGCTATCACCAGAGCTATCTGCAAAGAATATTGCTACATGTGGTGGGGGAACAAGGCAGCACCTAAAAATCAGAGTCCACTCTGTGTCCACTGTCTCTGCTGGGCCTAGCAAGCATTTGTTTACCAAACATTTGCTTTTCCATGTCCATGCGTCTTCCTCCCCTTTGAAATCCCAAACCGCTAACCCCAACATCCTCTTTTGCCTTTAGCTGAAGATGGTATTTAAGGTGAGGGCTTCAGCCATCTGGGGGAGTTACTCAGTTCTCCTGTTTTTTTCTCATGTATACATGTTATTAAACTTTTGTTTGATTTTCTCCTGTTAATCTGTCTCATGTCAAATTAATTCTTACACCAGCCAGAACCTCAAAGGGTAAAGGGAAACTTTTCCTTCCCAACACTTCCAAACAAACATTAGAAGCACCCAGCTTTCCAGAAAACTTACTCATCCTTACTAACCAACCAACTTCTTCACTTCCTAACCCTAGACCAAGAGAGGCTTGAGATCTCTCCTAGTCGGGATGTAAGGAGGGGGTTACAGGCAGGTCGCAAGTGTGCAACAACCATGCATTTCAGGCTGGCCATCTCTGCGAGAAGAAAACAAAACACTGGATCATGATGATTCAGAATCATTTAATACACTGTTTTGACAGACTTCAAATTCCTTTTTAAATATAAATTTATTTATTTATTTTTGGCTGTGTTGGGTCTTCGTTGCTGTGAGCAGGCTTTTCTCTAGTTGTGGTGAGTGGGGGTTACTCTTCATTGCGGTGCGCAGGCTTCTCATTGTCGTGGCTTCTCTTGTTGCAGAGCACAGGCTCTAGACATGCAGGCTTCAGTAGTTGTGGCACACGGACTCAGTAGTTGTGGCTTGCGGGCTCTAGAGCTCAAGTTCAGTAGTTGTGGCACATGGGCTTAGTAGTTCCGTGGCATGTGGGATCTTCCCAGGCCAGGGCTTGAACCCATGTCCCTTGCATTGGCAGGCAGATTCTTAACCACTGCGCCACCAGGGAAGCCCTCAAGTTCTTAAAGTAATAGAAAACCTCTTAATAATAAAGCAGAAACAAAGACAACTAAGCAACAAAGAATATAATGGAAGATATCTGAAGATATTTTGACACGTTCCCCCAAACAATACACTTTTAGTAAGTTTGTAAACTAAAGCAAATATATTTATGAGTTGAGAAGAGAAAACAACAAAAATATTTTCGTGAATAAATTGTTTTAAAATCATGCCAAGCAGCACATTTCCAATATTAGCACTAAGACTTAAATATAAGTAAAACAAAACAAAATGAGGGGACTTCCCTGGTGGTCCAGTGGTTGAGATTCCGCCTTCCAATGCAGGGGACGTGGGTTTGATCCCTGGTCGGGGAACTAAGATTCTCACGTGCCACAAGGCAACTAAGGCCGTGGCATCGCAACTAATGAGCACTCGAGCCACAACTACAGAGCCCAGTGGCTCTAGAGCCTGCACACTACAACTAAAGAGAAGCCTGTGCAATGCAACGAAAGATCCCACATTCCACAAGGAACGTCCCACGGAACTAAGACCCAATGCAGCCAAAAGTAAAATAAATTTTTTAAAAAAAAGGAAAAAAAAGAAACTATCAAAAAAAATGAAACAAAAAGCAACATGAACATAATGGGGTTTGGCCCTTATTATAATAGCTATAAATGTTCAATAAACTCAAAAAGGCCCTTAGAAAGAAGAAAACCAGCCATAAATGATGTTTCAAGCCTTTAATTCACTGGTAATATAATGGAAGTTGAAGATAATTAATGCAATTAACCAGCACCCCAGGAAAAGAAACCTTGAGAAAGCTGCACCTATAGTTATGCAACCCCACTTTCCCAAAGCTCCAGGACATTCCAAAATTAAAATTCCCTATCTTCAAATGAGGTAACAGATAATGGGTTCTAACTTTTACTTGGAATATCTGACGTGCCATGAGATTTAAATAGAGAGTGCTTGGTGGTGTTTTAACTATATGAGGTTCTACACTAATGAAAATATAAAGTAAAAAATAAAATATGAAAAACTTGCAATTCACGGTCTTATAATTCTGTATTCTAATCCATTTTAGAAAATTTTGGTGTGGTGTATAGCATTAATCAGCTTTATAAAAGATGCTCGCCCAAAGAAAGGCAATCATGTTAATAAATATCTACTTCAGATGTTTCATTTTTATCACATTAAGCCAGGTTGAAGGGCTAAGGAGAATGTCCCATTTCTATTTAATTGCTACTAATGGTAAAGTTTGTAAGCATTTGGGTAAATTTTGCTAAAAACATGGCTTGACTTTAAGACCAGCTTAGATTCAGTATCTGCATGCATAATTCACAAAGGTTATGCAAAAGACTAAAGGAAATGTGTAGTAGTTTGGGGTGAGAAACCAGACATGCAACATATCATTCGCTCTATAAAGGATTTTATAAATCTGCAAAGTAGGTTTACTTGTAAAACTTCTTCAGTAAAGTGAAATAGGTCTCAGAGCCAGGGTGAGAAAAAAGGCAGATCAAACGGTTTGCAAAGAATTTGGAAAAGCATGTAAAAAAGAAACTAGAAGCATCTGTGAACCCCATGGAACATCGCAGTAAGTGGACATTTCGATGGGCTTTTGATTCGTGACAAGTAGAAGTGTAAATGCTGTTTTTAGAATAAAAATATATAAGAAGCAAGGTGATTTCATTCATAGTTGTTGTGTTTAGTTTGGTTTTGGTTTTGTGTTTGCAGAGTGTCCTGTATGGTGTACTTTAAAGTCAAATATAAGTTTGTGCTAGTAACAGGTAAGTGAGTCTAATTACTCTCATATATATATATATATATATATATATATATATATATATATATATATACACACACATACATACATACATACATACATATATATATAGGGGTAGCAAAGTCTGCTTCCATTCACCATGTTCTATTATTTCCCTGTGTGTGTATGTATGTATGTATGTATGTATGTATGTGTGTGTGTGTGTATATATATATATATATATATATATAAATGGAAACTCTTATCAAAGGAGAAGGGAAGGACTTAAATCTGCATTACAAACTTACCCTTGTTTACTGTGCTTTGCCTGAAAACCTCCCATAATTGGCTCCCCTCTCCCCCAGTATCTCCTTTTGTCTTTGGCTGGAGATGTTATTTAAGGTGGGGTTCAGGCCATTTTGGGGAGTTACTCAGTTTCCCTGGGTATCGCCCATCTATAGAGGAAGTATACATGTTATTAAACTTCTGTTTGTTTTTCACCTGTTAATCTGTCTTTATATCCCAGTCTTTATATCCCAGCCGAGAACACAGAAGGGTAGAGGGAAAATTATTTTTCTTCCCCTACAATAGAAACAACGAGGGAAAACGTACTATGCTATTCAAGTGCAAAATTCGTCAGCCTCCCCGCCTCTTCAGCAGAGGGCACTCTGCAATGAAAAGTGGCTGGAAGCTGAGGGACGCTATCTTCCCACTGCAGTATCCAAGACTACAGTTACAATGTCAGTTAGAAGCAAAAGAACCTTCCCTGGTGGCACAGTGGTTAAGAATCCACCTGCCAATGCAGGGGACACAGATTCGAGCCCTGGTCCGGGAGGATCCCACATGCTGCGGAGCAACTAAGCCTGTGTGCCACAACTACTGAGCCCGTGTGCTGCAACTACTGAAGCCCACATGCCTAGAGCCCGTGCTCCACAAGAGAAGCCACCACAATGAGAAGCCTGGGCAGCACAACAAAGAGTAGACCCCGCTCACCACAACTAGAGAAAGCCCACGTGCAGTAACGAAGATCCAACGCCAACAAAAATAAACTAAAATTAAAAAAAAAAAGCAGCAGCAGCGAAAGAACAGCTTTCCCACCTTAACTCGTCTTATCTGTGTGAAGCTACAAGTGCCTCGGGGGGTGAATACACACCTATTCAGGATTAGTCTGATGCTCAGCCTCCACCCACACTGCCTTCTTGATCTGTTCTAAGCATGTATGTGTAGCAAAGTGACCAATCCTAGGAAAGCTGAGAAATTACTACAAATTGCTGAAAATATCAATGTTCTGGCCTGCACACCCCTTATTTAAAAACTGATGGTTTCAGAGGGAAGACCCTACAGAAATTAAGCCTTCCTTTCTGCTCCAAAATAACGCTGAAAGTCAGACAGCCCTTCCTTCTGCTTTCCCAGCCCCATAATGTGATTATGGTTATCATGTTCCAGGAGCCTTAGTTGCCTGAACAGGTATCACAGGAATGGATAAAGCTGTAGAACAGAAGCACAGCTTAGCAGCTAACAGCATAGACATTGGAGTCGGACCCAGGTTCTGCCACTTAGCTGTGTGTGAGCTGTTTCATCTGGTGCAAGTTACTCAACTTTGCAATGCCCTAGTTCCCTACTTTTAAATCAGTATGCAGGTATGAGAAATTAAAGGAGATAATATATGTTCAATGTTCGGCTTTTGGCATAGTAAACACTCTGCATATTTCCATTAAATCATCATTAATAAGAACAATATTTCTTCGTTGATGCCATCTGCTTCTGATTATTTCATTACTTTCTCTTAGAACATATTCACTTGTTTTGGTATTTTTAGAATCACAAAAATCATACACTTATGTAAACGACTTAACAGTAAAGGGACTAAAATAAGGATAAAAGGTCCCACCCCTCTCTGTCCCTATAATCCTACTTTATTGAGATAATATTGCTAAAATATAGCAGTAAAATTTTATAGCTTATCCTTCCATAAATTCTCTCTCTGTATTAGTGTATATGGCATGCATACATATATATATATATATATATATATATCCATAATATACATCTTTTCTTCAACCTTTTCTTTTCACTTAAAAACTTCTGTCCGACATCTTTCATGTCAGTACCTACAGTGCTACCTTATTCTTTCCAATCTAGTATTCTGTTTCCAAGCTGGACCATGGTTCGTTTAACCGGTCCCGCATTAATGAACATTCCGGTTGCTTCTGCTTGTATTACAAATAATACTACAAAGAACAACCTTTCACATAAATTTTTGCCTATGTGTGCAAATATATCCACACAACAAATTCCTAGCAACGGCAACGCTCAGTCAAAAGTCATGTACTTTTAAAATACATTTTCTCTATATTGCCAAATGGGTCTATAAACAGCTTGTATCGTCTCTCATACTCTCCAACCACTTATGAGAATAACTACACTTTCACTTTGCTAACAGTCTCAGTGAATTATTATTTGGGAGATACAAGCTGTCTCAAATTAAAACGCAAAGTCATACAAGAGCAAGGACACTGTCTTTCCTGTCTTATCTATCCTTTTCCCCTAAACACACACAATGCCTGACCGACTGTTTAACCCATAGGAGCCTTCCAGAATGTGTTGATTTAGCAGGCGGTAACACTGGAGAAATGACAGAGGGGAGTGGGCTCTATAGGCTATCTAGGAAAATTCCATACTCAACATAAGCTTTCTTCCTGATTTCTCACATCTTCCATCTATTCATGGGAGTATTACTTCCCAACAGCTTCAGAAAACTGTTGTCACAAAAGATATGGTTTATAAGTAAACCTCTTTTTAAAATTCAGAGTTCTAGTGTGCATTTTTTATGTCACTGTAGTGCACTAAGTCTTCAGGTGGTGGCACCTTGGTGTCTTCAGAAGTCTTACCAAGACTAAATTATTCCCCCCAATTTTTAGATGGGGAAATTACTATCAATTAATGCAATTAGGATCAATCTGAAAGCTAGCATGAGGCAGCATTTGAATAGTTCAAACCCCAGTAATTCAGATTTGGCAAAACGTTAAATGGAGCACCGAAAACAGGCCAGAGAATCGTCTGAGTGTTATAGAACGTTTCAACCATACTGGGCATAGAACAGTACTGTTCTACCAATTACACGACGTGGCAGCTAGTGGTTTAAGGAGCTATGGTATTTGGTGACAAGTTGCAGCACTTAAAATGCCAGCTATTAATTTTGTTGTCTATTATTTATCTTAAATATTAGTCATAGAGTGTCGACTAGACTTCAGGCTGTTAGAAATCCCCTAGATAGTATAATTTCTGTGAAAGGAAACGTACCTATCAGTTTATCATTTAACAACATTTGTCATTTATGAATGACGGGAAGGGGTGAGATGTTTTGATTCTTATAAGAGCACTTATTTGTTTTCTCCCATTTCCTTCAGATAGAAAAGGCTGCAAGGCATCCTTCTTTGAGGCATATTCACATAGAACCAATGGCATTTAATGCACATTAAAACCAAGGAATGGAAATGAACTTTTTTTTTTTTTTTGGAAATGAACATTTTTGAGCACCTCATATTATCCCTGACACCATCCCAGGCTCTGTGTATGTGTTATTTCATTCAACCCTTACCACAGCCTTGACAAGTATGTACTATTATGTGTGTGTGTTTTTACATACATGGAAGTGGACACAGAAAGCGTGAGTAGCTTGCTCAGGGTTTCAAAGCTCGTTATCTGCCTCCAAAGCTTATGCTCTTCCTACTGTACTGCTCGCTACTTTGTCTGCAGCTGTCAAAACTTCAAGAAAATGTTTTCAGATAAGAGCCTAAGCAAAAAAGAGACAGCATTTTCATCTCTGGGAATTTTTAGCATTGAAATGAGCCAGCTCTCCCAATCAAGAATGAATGGTAAGGAATGATGAACGCAAATGTCCGATTTATAAAGAGAGGAACACTGTACGTCATTAGTCAATTCTGGATTGCTTATACTAACAGAAGAGAGTGGACGTGTAGACAGTCTGGGAATAGAGGCCTTTTATAAATTATATTTGACTTCAGACTGCATTTTTTCACCTATGAATTATTATAAATAGTAAATTATCACTGCCTTATTATCGTAAGATCTTATTTCCTAGACATTAGCTTCCAAAACATTTTGTAAAGGAGAATTTATCCCATGCTGGAGAGACCTGATTCAGAGGCATTGGGCCCTGCATTTTCCACTCCAGCCTCTGCTTGGTTTCTCCTAAAATCAATTCATATGCTCAGGCTGATGTCAAAAACCAGTGAGAGCAAAAATCCTCACATCTCAAAACTAATGTGATTTTAGAAACAGAACACTGCTCCAAAGAAAAAAAGTCAAGCTGGAACATAAGCAAAGTAACAACCAGATAAAGAAGGGGCAAAATACAAATCAACAGAAGGAAATGGAAGGGTTGTTGTGTAGCTCAGACGAGATAATGAATAAGAATGGACTTACTAGGTAATGAAATTTAATATATTTGCTATTCGGTTTGTGTTTTAAAAAAAAAAACACCAAAACATTAAAGGTAAAGACAAGGAAGTCCATGTGGGGACTTCCCTGGTGGCGCAGTGGATAAGAATCCACCTGCCAATGCAGGGGACACAAGTTTGAGCCCTGGTCCAGGAAGATCCCACGTGCCACAGAGCAACTAAGCCCGTGCGCCGCAACTACTGAGCCTGTGCTCTAGAGTCCGTGAGCCACAACTACTGAGCCCGCATGCCACAACTACTGAAGCCCGCACGCCTAGAACCTGTGCTCCACAACAAGAGAAGCCACAGCAATGAGAAGCCGGCACACCACAACAAAGAGTAGCCCCCCACTTGCTGCAACTAGAGAAAGCCCGCGCGCAGCAGCGAATACCCAATGCAGCCAAAAATAAATAAATAAAATAACTTTAAAAAAAAAAACAAAAAGAATTCCGTGGGAAAAATTTTACATGAAACCACAAAGCAGATAATTGAGGGTTTGACTATATGACTACAAAAATTGGTAGCAGGGCTTCCCTGGTGGCGCAGTGGTTGAGAGTCCGCCTGCCGATACAGGGGACACGGGTTCGTGCCCCGGTCCGGGGAGATCCCCCATGCCGCAGAGCGGCTAGGCCCGTGAGCCATGGCCGCTGAGCCTGCGCATCCGGAGCCTGTGCTCCGCAACGGGAGAGGCCACAACAGTGAGAGGCCCGCGTACGGCAAAAAAAAATTGGTAGCAAATCAAAAATTTCACAGCCTGATGTACTATACTCAGTTCTCTGACCTGTGCTTCTTAGGAACAGGCTCAATTTAGGTTCCTCAAGCATTGGAATTACTTTATTCAAAGACAGAATAATAATCCTATATTTAAGTTGCATGGTTTTTCTAAGTTGCCATATTGGCCTCTTAAACTTTTTATTTTTAAATCTGTATATAATAGAAAACTTTAAAAAAGAATTTTAAGTACAGATAAAAACTTCAGTGCCAATATGAGTAAAGTTAGCAATATCTTCTTCATTCATTCTTAATTTATTCCTTTACAAACAGAATGCTTAACTCAGGTGCTATTAGTTACACAATTAAATGAAATAATAATTTCATGTAGGCAATTGGCTTCGAAAGAACATATCTGTTGAGTACTTACCATGAACATGGCATTCTAAAAGTACTTTATATCCATGATTTTCTTCAACCCTGCTCCGTGAGGAGAGCATTAGGATCCGCCATTGTAGGAATGAGGAAGCCAAGTCTGGAAGAAGCACCAAGTTCCAGGGATATAAGCAGCAAATGGCCACATGCGTTCTCTGTTCTAAACCACGGCGGCCTCTTGTTCCTAAGTTTAGGAGAACTCAGAAGCACCAGCTGAGAGTAAGAGATGTGGGTTTCAGCCCCCAGTCTACCACTTCATAGCTGGGGGACCTTTAGGAAGATAAGTCACCTGACCCTTCATTTTCCCATCTGTAAAATGGGGAAAATAATGAATCTAAACCTTAGGGTGGAATGAAAAAGAATACATACATACACACACACACATATATATGTGTGTGTGTGTCTATATATATATATATGAATCACTTTGCTGTACACCAGAAACTAACACAACATTGTAAATCAACTGTACTTCAATTAAAAATTTTTTTTTTAAATCTTAGGGTGGATACAAAGGTTAAATGAGTAAGCATTTAGTATATGCCAGTCAGTATTATATTATTAATTTCCGAAAAGAATTATATGTTGTTTATATAATAGTACAAATACAAAAATTATTTAACAAAATGGAGCAGGCACCATCATAGGAAGGAATAAAGAAACAAAGGAACAAGAGGAGTCAATACAGTCGTGTTAATTGAGATATAAGCCTTCCAGAGCCCAAAGCAACATACCATACCACTCTCTTTCTCCCAGAACAGATCCTACGTCAGTTTCTTAGTGAAGACAGGGTTTTCAGGGTGGAGGAATTCAAAGGGGGCATTATGTAGAGGAAACTATGTCTAATAGCAGGGTCCATAAAATCAGCTTTACAGAAAAGTCTTAAGCAGACAGATATCAAAAGTTGTTTCTTGTAGCAGCCCTCAGTGAGAGATAAAGGCCTAACAATAAACTGGAATTCTGAGGCAGCGGCTCAGCACAGGGCTAAGGTAATGTGGCTCAGGTGAGTGCTATAGTGGTGGTTCTCAAAATGCTGCCTGCCGGCATAAGCATCACTTGAGAACTTCTTAAAAATGTAAATCCTATGGCCCCACCCCAGATTTAACTGAGTCAGAAACTTTGAGGGTGGAGCCCTGAAATCAGTGTTTTAACAAGCCCTCGAGGTGATTTGGATGTTTGCTCAGGTGTGACTCAAGAGTGGGTAGGCCCTGAAATATCTCAGAGAAGGGGTATCGGTGGTAAATTGAATTTGCAGAGCCTGTAATTCTGGCCATCTCCCAAAGACAAAGAAAACTGCCTAAAGGAGGCTTTGCCTCTAAGAAATATGGCCACTCATTTTGCCTACCAAGATGTTAGCTGCAGGGCTTCCCTGGTGGCGCAGTGGTTGACAGTCCGCCTGCTGATGCAGGGGACACGGGTTCGTGCCCCGGTCAGGGAGGATCCCACGTGCCGCGGAGCGGCTGGGCCCGTGAGCCATGGCCACTGAACCTGCGCGTGTGCAGAGCCTGTGCTCCGCAACGGGAGGGGCCACAGCAGTGAGAGGCCCGCGTACCGCAAAAAAAAAAAAAAAAAAAAAAAAAAAGGATGTTAGCTGCAAAATACACATCTCTTAGGTTTACCGGTCAAAGGAGCCTGCCAAATGCACTTATGATATTGATAACTTTCAGATTAGAATGTTTGCCAACAATAATGATTTTTTATTATAGTTAAAATTAAATCTTTCCTCCCTACTCCGTAAGTGTGGACTGCACATAGTGACTTCCTTCCAAAGAACACAGTATGGAAAGGGGTAGAAAGAGCAACTTTACAATGAAGAAACGAAAATGGTACTTTACCTCTGTGTTCTTCTTCCCAAGAATCCATAACCTTAGTCTATCTGTAAGAAAAACATCAAACATATCCCAATTAAGGGACATTCTACAAAACACCCGACCAATATTCCTCAAAACTGTCAAGGTCATCAAAAACAAGGAAAGTCTGTTTTTCCTTGACAACAAAATGTAATGTGGCAGAGGAGACATGACAACAACACATAATGTGGTACAGAAAAGGATATTAGATAAAAGAAAAAAAACCTAAGGAAATCTGAATAAAGAATAGACTTCACTTAATACTAATATATGAATACTGGTTCATCCATTGTGAACAATGTACCACACAAACGTAAGATGTTACAAAAGGGGAAACTGATGTGGAATATATGAGAACCCTTTGTACTATCATAACAATTTTTCTGATATCTAAAACTATTCTAAAATTAAAGTCTATTTTAAAAATTCAGTCTTTCCTCCTGATAATGAGAGATATCCAAACCACCTGCATGCCAAGTCTCACCTTAATAATGAAAATAAATCCATGGGAAAATACATGTTTCAGCCAAAAAAAAAAGTTGCTCTTTCTACAAATTCGGAAGCAGATCTTATTGTTTTAACAGCTTCCAAACTTCCTAATTTGCATCATTCTTGTCCTAAAAATATAATATGAAAAGACTGTCAATTTTTCATATTTTTTTTCTCCATTTCTTCTCCTTAGCTGGACATGAATCTTCACTTTTTTCTATTGGAATGACTTACTGCTCGTTTTCCCACATCTGCTTAAGTGAACAATATTGTAAGCTTCAATTAATTGTATCTTGAATGTGTATATTCAGTTCCTTATCCTGGACCCGTTTCTTTAATGAACCTAAATGATTCTATTAAACATGAGGCACTCAGCTTCCCTCTAATTATCTTGAGAACTCTGGAAGAGAACTGGGACCATTTTGTTCCAGCTAACCTTAGACTGAGGTGGAAAGTCATCCTCCAGCTGTTTTTGCTACTTTGTAAAAGCAGCTATAAAAGGAAACAAAACAATCAAGAATTTCACAGTCGTTTGGCAAAGTACAATGTGAGTGGGGAATTCTATATAGTTTATTAAATAAGAATAAAAAATAAAAGCCATGTCTGCAGTGCTTTGCTCCAGATTTTTTTTTTTTTTTTTTGGCTGCACCACGCAGCTTGTGGGATCTTAGTTTCCCGACCAGAGACCGAACCCCTGCCCTCAGCAATGAAAGTGGGGAGTCTTAACCCCTGGACCACTGGGGAATTCCCCCAAATTAATATATTTTTAAAAAGATCCATAGAAGAAGCATGTTGTAAAATTATGATAAGAAGCTGATTTAAGGCAGGGAAATACTGCTCTAGGTATAAACTGGAGATTTTTATCACAACATAACTAGTTTAAAAAAAAAAAAAGAACAGAACCAGCTTTAGGTGATTATCCTGCCACTATAGACAGAACAAGATCCGTCAAAATAAACCAACTGCTTCCTCTTATCCAGGAAAAGACATTAGTAAGATTCAGAAGTTCATGTCTTTATGGAGAGTGGCATAACTTTAGAGTTTTGGTAAGTTCTCTGAGTATCTAGATGAGCAGATGAGCAAGTTTTAAAAGTTATACTCCAGTGGAAAGACTATCAGACTGATTTAGGAGACCTGGTTCTACCACTAATCAGCTGGTAAATTTAGGCAAATCCCTTCATGAACAGGGGTTTGTTTTCTACTTCAAAAAAAAATCATCATACATTTGAACAGGAGCTTACAGTTCCCAATAGACTTTTTGTATACTGTATTATTTGGTCCTGACAATAAAGCAATACAATTAACAGGGCAGGGATTATCTTGCTTTCACACATGAGGAAATTTATGTTTAAAGAATTTATGTCAGTTGAGTTGGGTCACACAGTGAGGAAGTGGAAAGCAGGAACACGGCCTCAGCTTTTCTGACTTCGGTTCTCTGCTCTTCACACATCACCACAAAGCTATCTGGAGATGCCTTTCGGCTCTAAAATTCCATTACCCGTTGACTAAAATATGGCTCTGAAATTTCATTCATAATCTTCTCTCTCCAGCTAAATAAATATGAATGTTCCTACATCTCTACCCGTGAAAAGTCAATATGTTTTTCCAGTTCAAAATGAGAAAAAAGATTGGAGATTTTAAAAGCATAAGAATCAATCATAATTTTAGCATCTTTTATAGATTTAAAAGGCTTTGCCTGCTTTAAAAAAAAGAAAGTGGGGGCTTCCCTGGTGGCGCAGCGGTTGAGAGTCCGCCTGCCGATGCAGGGGACTCGGGTTCGCGCCCCGGTCCGGGAAGATCCCACATGCCGCGGAGCGGCTGGGCCTGCGCGTCCGGAGCCTGTGCTCCGCAACGGGAGAGGCCACAGCAGAGAGAGGCCCGCGTACCAAAAAAAAAAAAAAAAAAAAAAAAAAAAAAGAAAGTGAGGCAATTCTTCAAAGGAGCATAGGGGTTCTTCATAAAGCTGCAATCTAATCTGGGACCAATATATTAACACAAAACAACATGAGTCAGAGGGTCCACGAGCTTGTTTTGTTCCTCAGTCTAAATTGAAGTAGGTGATAAATAACACGTTCTTAAAGAAAGTTAAAGTAATGAAGAGCAAATAAGTAGGTGTTTTTTTCCATAAATCATGTTTAAAAACTACGGTAGACAATATTCCCCCACTTTTGGCATTTCAAGTGTGAAATGAGAATCTAAGTGATGAAAATTGTATTATGAAAAGTGAAAATAAGAAATCTTGGTAAAATTCTGACACTGCCACTTCTCTGTATAATTATCAATTTCACAATTAGTGACTTCAATTTATGTTGAGGGGTAACCTAAAAAAGAATTTTAAATATTACCTCATAAATTACAAAGAGAGGCAGGCTGGCCTTTAAAACACTAGATTGATCTCTATCTCAAAGAGACAGCTACACTCCCATGTTCACTGCAGCGTCATTCACAATAGCCAAGATATGGAAACAACTCGTGTCCATGGACAGATGAATGGATAAAGAAAATGTGGTGTATATATGGAATATTATTGATTCTTAAAAAAGAAGGAAATAATGCCATTTGCAACAACACAGATGAACCTAGAAGACATTATGCTAAGTGAAATAAGCCAGACAGAAAGACAAGTACTGCATGATCTCACTCATATGTGGGATCTAAAATGTTGAACTCATAAAAGCAGAAAGTAGAATGGTGGATGCCAGGGGCTGGTGGGTGGGGGGCTGGGAAATGGGGAGATGTTGGTCAAAGGGTACAAACTTTCAGTTATGCGGGATGAATAAACTCTAGAGGTCTAATGTACAGTATAGTGACTATAGTTAATAATATTGTATTGCATACTTGAAATTTGCTAAGAGAATAGATCTCAAGTGTTCTTAACACACACAAGAAAACGGTAACTATGAGTTGTGGATATATTAATTAGCTTGACTGTGGTGATCATTTCACAGTGTATACATACAGCAAAACATCATGTTGTAACCTTAAATATATATAATTTTTATTTGTCAATTATACCTCATTAAAGCTAGGAAAAATGTTAGATTTCTCTTAAAATATGGAAAACCAAAATTATTTCACTAGTAACAGAGAATACACACACACACACACACACACACACACACACAACCACCTGTTTTGGAATCCTATTAAAAGTACAGGAGAAAGAGAACAATGCAAATAAATCTATATTAGTCCTAGAAAGCTGAGAAAGGTATCATCAGAGGACCAGAGCAGTGAGGAAATCCTGAAAGACATAAAGCAAGTTAAATTGACAGAAAGTCTCAACAATGCTGAAGAATTTGTAAACCTGTCAAGACAAAAGGGGGAAAGATGCAGGAAAACGTGAATTTTCTCAGAAGCCTGAAATAATCCCAAAACCAGAGCCATGGGGGGTAGGAAAAGGAAAAGACAGTAAGTAAACAGGTGATTAAAGGAATAGAAACGAGCTGGACTGATCCCCTAACCACAGAACCATGGCTGTGGCATTTGCTACAGACTCAAAAGCATTCACAACAACTCCACACGTAATACTGGAGTTCTGACAAGTACCCTCAGAATGTCCCTCGTGGTGGGAGAAGGAGGTCAGTGCCTTGAGTCACGTAAGGCCATTATGAGGGAAGGGAAGCCCCTGCACCCAAGAAACGAGCTACCCACACACCCTAAATGAAAGGGCACGCAGCCATATAGGCTCTGCCTCCCCCACTAAGTGCTGGATTCAGAAGCCCTATCATCAAAACATTTATTCATTGCCAAGGAAACAGGGATTCTCTCCTAGGATGCAGGAACTATGCTTGAACTAACCAATACTGATCAATCTAGAGCAACATGTGTAAATATGGACAGAACACCAAGAACCCTCATGTATTAGAGGGAAATCAACAAAATGAAGGAAAACTACCAAACTCAACAACCAGAAAAATTAACTTCACAAGAAACAGTGTCAGTCAGTACAGAAAAAAGAAAAAAATGTAAGTTTTTCAGCGAGATTTATATCCATTTAGAAATAACAGGCTTCTCTAAAAAAGGAGTCCCCTGGGTGAAATCTGAAACCAGCCCTGGTACAGGGAGGGCAAGGAGAGACATAAGAAAGAAACAGCCACTCCAGAGTGGTAGGTGGCAGGTTTAAGCAGCAAGGGAATTACCCAGGAGGCTTGTCTGGGCGCCGCAAGATGACTCAGTCTCCACTCCGGCCCGTCAGAATCTTAAAAGTTTATACAGAGGCCTTAACAGGGTTCAGTCACATATTCAGCCCAGATGGTCTCAACACACCTGACTCTCTCAAGGATGTGTCCCTGAAATGGCTCAGGCTACAAGAGCAGAGGGTGGAATGTATATTACAAGGACAGGGGAGGAGAGGGAGGGGAGGAGGGGAGGAGCTTCGGATAGCCTGAGTCAACCAGCGATCACATCCTCCCCATGCCCTCTTCCAACAAGAAGCAACCAAGAACTTGAATTTTTTTTTTTTTTTTTTTTTTTTTTGCTGTACGCAGGCCTCTGACTGTTGCGGACCACTCCCGTTGCGGAGCACAGGCTCCAGACGCGCAGGCTCAGCCGCTCCACGGCATGTGGGATCCTCCCGGACCGGGGTATGAACCCGTGTCCCCTGCATCGGCAGGCAGACTCTCAACCACTGTGCCACCAGGGAAGCCCCGAGAACTTGAAAATTTTAAATATCACGGGCACTTTTAAAAAGCTCATGGGATGGGCTGAGGTCATAATAAAAAAGGAGGAAAATAAGGAGGGATTCTTGGGCTTCCCTGGTGGCGGAGTGGTTGGGAGTCCGCCTGCCAATGCAGGGGACACAGGTTCGTGCCCCGGTCCGGGAGGATCCCACATGCCGCGGAGCCGCTGGGCCCGTGAGCCATGGCCGCTGAGCCTGCGCGTCCGGAGCCTGTGCTCCGCAACGGGAGAGGCCACAACAGTGAGAGGCCCATGCAGAAAACTAAAGCTGAAGAGTATGAGAAAAACTAAAAGGCTTAGCGGGTAGATTCAGTGGTTCCATTACACTATTAACAGGGGTTCCAGGGAGAGAGAACAGAGAGAATGTTGAGTTGAGAGAATAATCCAAGAAATAAGAGAAAATGTTCGCTGACCTGAGCAAAGATACTCTTCAGGTTGTGAAATCCACCAAGTGCCCTGCAGTAATAACTGAAGGACATCAACATAGACAAGTACTGGTAGAATTTCTGAACAACAGTAACAGCTTTCTGAGAGGTAAACCAAGTAAGTTACCAAGAAATGAGAATTGGACTGGCATCGTATTTCTTGTCCATAACAGGGGATGCTAAAAGAAAAGGAGAAAAAAAAAGGTGTCTAAGTTCTAGGAATACATTGCTCATGGAAATGTAAATTGATCCAACCTTTATAGGGAGCAACTCAGCAATAACTATGGAGAAATTAAGAACGCACATACGCTTTGACCATGCAGCTGCATTCCTAGGAATCTATCCCACAGGTAAATTTGCACAGGTACAAAATGACATCCATAGAAGCATACTGACTGGGCTACCTAGAGTAGACCCCAACCCACCTCAGCAAGTTGTCTTCTCCACCCAATAACCATGCCTATTCTTCTCCCTTTTTAACTTCCTTGATTTCCTCAGAGGTCCAACGGGCTGACTGCAACACTATTTCTTCCCCTCCTACCCAACCCAGACTCGTATTTTCCTAAACGATTTTACATTTCTGTACACCTACAAGCAAGGTAATGATATATTTTAGTATTGGGGGAGTATTTTTATGTATGTCCAAATAGTCCTCATTTAAAGATAACCAGTGCTACTGGAGAATGCCAAACGGGAAGATTCCAGAAGCCAAGGTGTCTTTTTTCTCTCCAAATTTATGATTTTCTTAAAGAATCTTACAAATAAGATGTTACGGTTCTCCCTAGAAGTGTAAGATATAGCTAGAGGTGGTCCATGCTAAAGGAGAAAAGAGCACAAGTACAAGATGAGAAAAGAGACAAAGGAGAGACTTTGAAAATTAAGTCTACAAACTACAGGTTTGCCTGGAAAGAGTAGGAGGGTCTCCTCTATGAGCTCAGCGTGGGTCTGTTTTAAGCTAATTCAAAATCCTTCCAAATGAGCTTATTAGATTCTAATTTGGTGGCTCAGAACCTAATAAGAATTCAGATCAAACTGTTCTTCTTTCTCAAAGAGACAGCATTGTCAAAGAGCCAAAATTGGAGTGGGTGTTTGGGGAACTGAGTTATACAGCTTTCACATTATGATTCACCTCTCCACCAGCGAACCCTTCCCCCATCTCAACAGCATCGGTCAGACATTTTTATTCAAATTCCTCTCCGCTAAGGGCAATCAGCAACTGAAAAGATGCTCCTACAGAAGTGACCTCCACAAAAATAAAAGTCAATAATGTGGCCAGCTGACACATAGGATGTCAGGAAGTGCAAAATGATGAGGACAAAGAAAAAGGCAAAACTGTGTAAGGCAGTAGAAAAGGAAATAATCACAGGCCAGGATGAAAAATTAGGGCAATTATCTGGATAATTCCGCCTCAAAACGTGCTTCCTGATGATTGACATAAATGTGTTTTCTTCTCTGGGCTCCATTTTTACAATAGATGGAACAGTGGAGCTGCAATAACAGCTTTCTATTTACAGTAAATTTAAAGGGAATATACCTTCTTTGCTCCTGCTTTACACTTTATATCTGGTGCGAAGGAATGCTTTATAAGTAGGATGCTACCTGACAGTTTGGCTTAGAAGGAAAATAAAATTATTTCTTGCCTGGATTATCCAAATATCAGATATCGATCCCAATTCTTCACTTCAGTACCCTTCTAGAACTGGGTTAACAGGGGCGATGGATTTAGAGGCAACTCATGGATCACTCTAAGTGGGCTAGGACCTATACTGATTTATCATTTCATAGGAATTTCGAGTGTACACACATACACATGCAATCACAAGCACAGAAACTCACACCCTCACTGTGGACACACACAAACACACTGTGCCCTGTTTAACAGAACTCTGGGGAAGGGTATCCATATTTAGCAACATATTTAGCAATCTTTAGAATCCTTTCCAAGACATCTACGATATTGGCGAATGATAAGCCTACTTAATAAAATGAAGAGGAAGGAGAAGGAAACTGCTATTTGTTGAGCACCTAATTTGCACCATGCTCTACGGTGCATGTTGCTTTATTTCATTAAATCTTTATATAACCCTTGTCACAAAGGCATTGTGAGATGAGAAAACTGAGGAGGCTTAGAAAGGTCTAGTACCTTGCCCAAAGTCAAACAGCTAAGAAGTGGCAGGCCCAAGAGACCAAACTAAGATTCATCTTGTTCTGAAATCAGACCCACTGGTAAACCGGGAGATTAAAGGCCATAAACATGTACAGATCTCAAGGGCATATACAGTGAAGTTAAAAAAATAAATAAACTGCCCAAACAGAAGGTGAGAAATCTTTAGTTTTCTGGATGAGCCAAATGACACCCTGGCATCTGCAGTGACGATATGAGTACAAAAAGAAATATCCTTTCTTCTCTTTTTCGCAAACTAAGATGTATAAACCCTAGTAAACCACTGGCATTCTCAGATTTTTTTTTTAATAAACTTATTTATTTTATTTATTTATTATTTTTGGCTACATTGGGTCTTCATTGCCGCGCACGGGCTTTCTCCAGTTGCAGAGAGTGTGGCGCAAGGGCTTAGTTGCTCCGCGGCATGTGGGATCTTCCCGGACCAGGGCTCAAACCCGTGTCTCCTGCACTGGCAGGCAGATTCTTAACCACTGCGCCACCAGGGAAGCCCCATTCTCAGATTTTATTTATTTATTTATTGGTTTTGTTTTTGTTTTTGTTTCGCGGTATGCGGGCCTCTCACTGTTGTGGCCTCTCCCGTTGCAGAGCACAGGCTCCGGAAGCGCAGGCTCAGCGGCCACGGCTCACGGGCCCAGCCACTCCGCGGCATGTGGGATCTTCCCGGATCGGGGAAGGAACCCGCGTCCCCTGCACCGGCAGGTGGACTCTCAACCACTGCGCCACCAGGGAAGCCCCATTCTCAGATTTTAAATCAACAGTTTCAACTCTCCCTAAGTAATGCCAAATACCTATGACATGTAATAATTCGCAATTGCCCCAAAGCACAAATTTGGACTTTATGCACCATGAGGCTGGTACGTAGAAGTGAGTCACTTAGTGAGTGAGGAAACCTAGTTTACCACCCAGTATTCTCCCCTAACTTGGGTTTGTTAGTTTTCACTTGTTGCGATGTTCATAATCTGTTGAGGAGAACCAGGTGATAGGGTAGTTATTAATGAATATCAAAGTTATTACAGGTGAGGAGAAGGAAGGAGCCCACTGAAATGAGGGCTCGCCACCTATATTGGGGCTATAAAGAGAAACTTGCTGAGCTACCATTAGAGAGATGCCCGAGCATTTCCTAGATTTTAGCACTTGCAGGACTCAACCGCTAAAATGGAGAGCTCACCATATACGTTGCACCTCTCAAGTTCCATACTTTGGGTCCAAGGTGAGTTAATAAGACATTTCAGTTCCTAGAGTTACTGACTGCCATGAATTAAAGTGCAATGGACCCATGATGTTGTGCTACACAGACCTCTATTCGCTTCAAGTGTACTGCCACCCCAGCATACTAAACATCCACTGCTAACCTCGACCATGACTATCGTTCTGGGAAACCTTACCATTCTCTTCTACCACCCAAGGAATGATTTCTCCTTTAGCTGCCAAAATTGGTGACCACTTTGGGATCCATACTGATGAATTAAACATTATCATCTGGTACATCCTAAATATCTGTGGTGGGCTTGGCACCCCAAGAGAACATACCTTAAGTACAGTGATGTGAAGAAGGCAGAGAAAAAAAACGTTCTTCCTTCTTCATCCTAACAGCAATTGTCCTACCTCACAATGAATAGCAAAGGAAAGTTTGAATGTGAAAACTTAATTTCTACCGTCAAAGACTGTCACGATAAACATCTGCATGATTGTTCCTACAGATTCTTCAAGGGCTGCCTTCATATATATGGATACAACTGCTTTCTTGAACTAACAGGAGATAATATGTTAGAAATATAAAATCATGACAGTTTTGAAGTCTACAGAACTCACCCAACATTCATTCATCACAGCTTGAATAAAAATGGGTGGGACGACAGGGCAATCCTGGAAAGGGAGCTCTGCCTCCTTCCCTTTGTCCCTTTGCTTCACTTCTCTTCTTGTCTCTCTTCATTCTCCGTAAGGGGCCCATATAGATACTTCCACCACAAGGTATAAGACCTGAGTGCAGAAAGACACCTTAGAAAGCACGTTGGCCAAAGCCCTCCTATGTCCTTCCCTACATTAGCTAGTTGCTGATGCAACTGTAGCCCTAACGCCAGTCTCTCCATTCTCAGCTAAGGGTTGTCAGCACACAGAAATAGAGACAATGGCAAATGACATTAAGTCAGAATGAAACATAATTAAGATGATGATCGATCACAACAGTTCAGATCTACCAGCCATGATGTGCTTTTTTTAATAGTATATATTTCATCCAGAGATGAAAACTAACAATGCTACAAGTATAGACACAAATTTAATTACAAACACCAAAAATAGACTTTAATCTAAAATACGGATTTACAATAAGGAAAATACTTGAAGGAAGCTTATTTAATAATGTCATTTTGCCACTATTCCTTACATGTGATAATGAAAAAAGGCAAATTTCACTTTCTCCCACTAATTTCTTTTTAATGTCTTTATTGGAGTATAATTGCTTTACAATGGTGTGTTAGTTTCTGCTGTATAACAAAGCGAATGAGCTATACATATACATATATCCCCATATCTCCTCCCTCTTGCGTCTCCCTCCCACCCTCCCTATCCCACCTCTCTAGTTGGACAGAGTGAAGTAAGTCAGAAAGAGAAAAACAAATACTGTGTGCTAACACATATATATGGAATCTAAAAGAAAAAGAAAAAAAAGGTTCTGAAGAACCTAGGGGCAGGACAGGAATAAAGACACAGACATAGAGAATGGACTCTCCCACTAATTTTTAATTAACAGCTGATACCTCTGTCCTGAGTTGTCATTCCAATTCTCTGTAACTCGATCCAAATATCATATTTAAATTAGAAAAGGAAACAGCACTGCTCTAACTCTTGTGGTTAACTAGCTTCACAAACAAGTGGAGAATGGTCCTTTTGTCAAATACTGTATAAGCTCTTTTAGCTATATAATTCATAAAACAATGCACCAAGATTGGCATTATGGGACGTTAAATGCAGAATCAGCTTGGTAGTCCTCTTTTCACTGTCAAGTAAGAAACTGTGAAGATAAATGAACCTTGGGAATTTCAAGATCTGGAATGTGACGCCAGCTGGTACATGGAAGAAATGAATTCAATCAGGCTACCTGACGCTTCCGGCTGCAACCTGGAGCAGGGCAGTCTGCAAGGTTGTAATAGGACCCAATTTGTCCTTGTCTCTCTCACAGTTTAAGTGCCAGGGGAAAAAATGATCTCTTTAACTCTGTTTAAAAAAAGAAAAAATATGTAAGCTGAAGGCAACTTCATAGCAAACCTAATACACTGGATTTTAGAGACTGAGGTGGAATTTTGACACATGATTTTAGCTATTAGAGTTTAATAGATAGGAAGGCTGATATTGTACAACGGCTAGTTTCTAAAAATAGAGATCCATTTTTTAAACCAAACTTGTGCTTTTAACCCTCTGGATTTCACTTGATAAAAGCCATAGTTCAACAAGATGTAAACCGAGTATTTTAGAAGTTTGAATGAACTACTTACTGTACTGTTCTATGAAACATTCTAAGTAAATTGACATGTTTTTTAATAGTATCTCCAAAATTCATTTGTATGAGAAACATGTATTAACTACCTACTTTGTAGTGAATTCTAAATGCTGAATGCTGGAGATAGAGTTAAATAAGACATACTCCCTCCTTCAGGGGACTTAATTTCCAAAACATAAAGGTGCTGAAAAATCAAACCACAAATAGCAGTCTGCCCTTTTACAAAATCATCTGGTGATAAGAGAAAAAAATGTAATGATTATATTAGTCCCTGAACTTCAAGAATGCTGTGAAGTAGAGCTACTATTTGATCAAGGATAGAAATCAGTAAGATTTTTCAGTCTGGAAGGACAACGTCAGAGAGGGGCTATAATTAAAAGCTATAAAATTGGGAATAATATGCATAATTTAAATTTAATCACTGTCATCCTGCAAGATCCAATCTTCTACTTTTCTCTAATATGATTTCTCCCTCAGAGATCTGGTCCACGTTCATACCCTCAACCATAAACTCCCTCTTGGCAACTCTGAGTTAACCTCATTCTCTGTCCTATGCTGGAAAGTTCTACTAAGATATCTTACTATTACTTTAAATTTAAGGTTTTTTAAAAAACCAGCACCTCAATCCCGGAACCAGCCTCCTCTCTTGCTTCCTCCATTTTTGTTATTAAGGCCATTCTTTTTTTTTATATATAAATTTATTTATTTTATTTTTGGCTGTGTTGAGTCTTCGTTGCTGCGCGTGGGCTCTCTCTAGTTGTGGCGAGTGGGGGCTACTCTTTGTTGCGGTGCGCGGGATTCTCATTGCAGTGGCTTCTCTTGTTGCAGAGCACAGGCTCTAGGCACGTGGGCTTCAGCAGTTGTGGCACGTGGGCTCTAGAGTGCAGGCTCAGTAGTCGTGGTGCACGGGCTTAGTTGCTCCGCGGCATGTGGGATCTTCCCCGACCAGGGCTCGAATCTGTGTCCCCTCCATTGACAGGCGGATTCTTAACCACTGCACCACCAGGGAAGCCCAAGGCCATTCTTAAATTCACTCAAATGCAAAACTCTGATGTCATCTCCTTTGACTCCACCTCCTTCTTGCACAATATATCACCAAGCTCTCTCAGGTGTTCTCCAATCCACCTTAATTTTTCCTTTCCACCCCTACCACTCCAGTTCAAGTACATATAACACCATAGTTACACTGTAGTAACAACAAAGTCAGCAATTAATAATCTCTTACTTGGTTTCCAGGTCTTCAGTCCTATAACTCTCCAATCTGCCTGCACAACAAATTGGCCTCAACAAATATTCGTTAAATAAATATATGCTGAATTAATTTCCTAAGCTGTCACTTCCAATCTTCTTTTCCAGACAATCTTTGACAACTTATTCACTAATTTCATAAAAATAAACTGGAACTCCTTAGTCTAGCATTGAAGATCTTCGTTGACATACGCCCAAGATACTTTTCTAGAACTTTCCCTCCTGACTCCTGCATGTGGACTTACATCTCCGGTGAAACTGGTCCCTTCACTACCCACCCCCAAATACCCATCACTTTCCAGGGTCTTCCTGAATCTTTCCCATCTTTTAAGATGCAATAATTCTCATTTGATGTTTATTATGTGGTCCCGTTTATCGTTAGAAATCTGTATAATATCACCTTCTAAATTCCAGTATAACCTATTAGGTTGAACCATATGAAATTGTCACTATTTAACTAATCTTTTACCCCAAAAATAGCAATTTCATATGGTTCAATATAATAAGCATTATATAATAAGCATTATATCTTTATGCTCCAGAGTTCCTAGAATATGCCACACATAATGGATATTCAATTCTATTCGATCCAACTTTCTTTACCACCCTCATTTGTAAGCTGGGCAAGGAAGTGGGTAGATAAGAATCTGCTAGTGCAGAGGTAGCAGTTTCTTTCCAGCTTGATATTCCTTCAGGACTCATCATACCTTTGACTTGGTAGTCACATTAGCATCTCCACACCGAAAAGACTATTTCCTGTTTCACTTAGGATAGGCTGGCCTGTTGTAGCTAGGATGCTTCAGTCACAGCCCTCTGGTAAAATTAATAGGTTCTGTGTTGATTACCTATTGGCTGCTGTATAACAGAAACTTATTTCCGCACCATTCTGGAGACTAGAAGTCCAAAATCAAGGTGTCAGCAGAGACGGGCTTCCTCTGGGACTGGACAGAACTCTTTCTTGCCTCTTCCTTGCTTCTGGTAGTCACTGTCAATCCTTGGCGATCCCTGACTTTCAGCTGCAGCACTTCAATATCTGCCTCCACTGTCACATAGCATCTCTACCCATGTGTCTGTGCCTGTGTCTCTTCTCTTCTTACAAGGATACCAGTCATATCAGATTAAGGACCCATCCTACTCTAGTATGACCTCATCTTAACTAATTACGTCTGCAGTGACCCCATTTCCAAATAAGATCACATTCTGAGGTACTGCGAGTTAGGGATTCAACATATCTTTTTTTGGGGGGGGGACGGGGACACATGTCAACATATAACAGGTTCATTCTTCAAAGTTGTAGTTTATCTGAAATGTACAAAAGTATACTTTTATACAACTCATCTTTCAATAACTGAACTTTTAAAAATTATATAAATTGAAATAAGCGTTTAAAGTAAGCAAGCATGTAGGCACTATGCAGTAGCCTTCTGAACTATTATTAACTTATTCCAGTCCATAATCTTATGCATAGAATCAGTTACAATGTCCTCTTGCAACTTACATAGTGAGGAATTCATCCCAATCTTTGAGTTTATCCAGGCTCCAGACACTCATTTACTACCTGGGATGACAGTCGTTGCAACCTCTTTTCTGAATTCATGAGTTTTTACTCCCCTGTGACTGTTATTACCTGCCCTCTGCAAATAAATGGAGAAAAGACATCATTTTACCTTTTAACCTTTCCTATTCACATCTGTTTCTATTTAATTCCCCTGATGTTTCCAAGCACATCCTAACTGAACTTTCCACTATCTAGCTGCCTGGATCTCACTCTGAGGCCCTCTCCTCTGCTGTAGGCTAGTCAATCATCTATACCATTCTCCTTTAGCACCTTACCCAGCTCACTACGTTGTCTCTACAATCCCTTTATACTATATACCAAAAAGAATGTTATCCAATGGAGATAAAACTTTTGATATTCATAAAGAGAAGACTGTGCCATCACATAAACTCAATCCAGAGAATTAATGAGCTGAATTAGAAACTCTACCGGCACAAATATATTCAACCACAGCAATGGATATCATAATCAATCATTTAAAGAACCAAAATCACACACAGTAGGGGAACAGATATCTGTTTGCTTATTTAAATGTTATATATATATATATTTTTTAAAAATACATATAGTCACTGCAGATGTAATTAGTTAAGATGAGGTCATACTAGAGTAGGATGTGTCCTTAATCCGATATGATATATATTTCATATTATAACAATTCAATATAATATTAAGTAGCTATTAAAATAATAATTAAGAAGGTGATTTAAAAATGAACGTGCACATGTAATATTAATAAAAATGGATATGAAAATGTTTCTCCGATTTTATTATAGCTAAGAAAATATTGTAAGAAGAGCAATACTAATTGATTCTAGAAGTGGTAGAAAAATATGTTTAAATGTGTGGTAAATTTTAAAGCTAGCTAACAGAAGAGCATAAGTAGCATACGCAGTTATCAAACTACTTGAGCTAAAAACTGAAACAAAGGAAATTCAATAAGTAAAACAAAAGGCTGGAAAAGAAAAGAGAAATTGTGGTTAAGAGAAAACATGAAATAAATCAGATGGCAAGAATGCATCCTACATATCAGGAATAACAATAAATGTAAAATTGGTTAAATAACCATGTTAAAGACAGAGAGTCTCAGGGCAAACACACAAATAAAATAAATTCCAGACATGTTGTTTATAAAGGACATTCTTTTCTTTTCAAATTTCATTGAAGTACAATTGATTTACAATGTTGTGTTAATTTCTGCTGTACAGCAAAGTGACTCAGTTATACATCTATATATACTTTTTCCTATTCTTTTCCATTCTGGTTTATCACAGGATATTGAATATAGTTCCCTGGACCTTGTTGTTTATCCATCTTATATACAATAGTGTGCATCTACTAACCCCAAGCACCCAATCCTTCCCTCTCGCAACCCCCCTCCCCCTTGGCAACCACAAGTCTGTTCATTATATCTGTGAGTCTGTTTCTGTTTCATAGATATGTTCATTTGTGTCATATTTTCGATTCCACATATAAGTGATATCATAAGGTATTTGTCTCTTTCTGACTTACTTTGCTTAGTATGATAATATCTAGGTCCATCCATGTTGCTGCAAATGGCATTATTTCATTCTATTTTATGGCTGAATAGTATTCCACTCTGTGTATGTACCACATCTTTTTCATCTATTCATCTCTCAATGGACATTTAGGTTGTTTCCATGTCTTGGCTATTGTACATAGCGCTGCTATGTACACAGGGGTGCATGTACCTTTTAGAATTATAGTTTTGCCTGGGTATACACCCAGGAGTGGGATTGCTAGATCATACGGCAACTCTATTTTTAATTTTTTGAGTAACCTCCATAATGTTTTCCATAATGGCCGCACCAATTTACATTCCCACCAACAGTGCGAGAGGGTTCCCTTTTCACCACATTCTCTCCAACATTTATTATTTGTAGACTTTTAAATGATGGCCATTCTGACTAGCGTGAGGTGGTATCTCATTGTAGTTTTGATTTGCATTTCTCTAATATTCAGCGATGATGAGCATCTTTTCATGTGCCTATTGGCCATCTGTATGTCTTCTTAGGAGAAATGTCTATTTAGGTCTTCTGCCCATTTTTTGATTGGGTTGTTTTTTTGCTGTTGAATTGTATGATCTGTTTGTATATTGTGGAAATTAAGCCCTTGTCGATCTCATCATTTGCAAATATTTTCTTTCAGTCTGTAGGTGGTCTTTTCATTTTATTTATGGTTTCCTTTGCTGTACAGAAGCTTGTAAGTTTGAAAGTTTGATTAGGTCCAATTTGTCTATTTTTGCTTTTATTTCTATTGCCTTGGGAGACTGACCTAAGAAAACATTGGTACAATTTATGTCAGAGAATATTTTGCCTACGTTCTCTTCTAGGAGTTTTATGGTATCATGTCTTATATTTAAGTCTTGAAGCCATTTTGAGTTTATTTTTATGTATGGTGTGAGAGTTTATTCTAACTTCATTGATTTACATGCAGCTGTCCAGCTTTTCCAGCACCACTTGCTGAAGAGACTGTCTCAAAGACACTTTTTTAAAAATAAATTTTATTTATTTATTTTTTGCTATGTTGGGTCTTTGTTGCTGTGCGTGGGCTTTCTCTAGTTGCGGCGAGCAGGGGCTACTCTTTCTTGTGGTGTGCGGGCTTCTCATTGTGGTGGCTTCTCCTGTTGCAGAGCATGGGCTCTAGGCCCGCGGGCTTCAGTAATTGTGGCACACGGGCTCAGTAGTTGTGGTGCACAGGCTTAGCTGCTTTGCAGCATGTGGGATCTTCCCAGACCAGGGCTCGAAGCTGTGTCCCCTGCATTGGCAGGCGGATTCTTAACCACTGCACCACCAGGGAAGCCCCTCAAACACATTCTTAAAATGAAAAATAATGCTTTTAAATATAGGGGTTGGGACTTCCCTGGTAGTGCAGTGGTTAAGACTCTGTGCTCCCAATGCAGGGGGCCCGGGTTCGATCCCTGGTCAGGGAACTAGATCCCACATGCATGTTGCAACTAAGAGTTCGCATGCCACAACTAAGGAGCCTGCAATGCCGCAACTAAGCAGCCGGAGAGCCGCAACCAAGAAGCCCACGCGCCACAATTAAGGAGTCCACCTACTGCAACTAAAGAGCTCACGTGCCGAAACTAAGGAGCTGGCAAGCTGCAACTAAGGAGCCCACCTGTCACAGCTAAAGAGCCAGCAAGCTGCAACTAAGGAGCCAGCGAGCCACAACTAAGGAGCCCGCCTGCTGCAACTAAGACCGAGTGCAACCAATTAAATAAATAAATAATTTAAAAAATATATAGGGATTAAAATGATACCCAAGCCAAAATTAGCTAAAAGAAAAGCGGAGTAGAATTCAAGGTGAACATTAAAATGGACAAAAGAAATTATATTTCTTTTTATATTGATGAATAATATAATACAAGAAGATACAATAATCAAAACTTTTTGTGCATGTAACAAGATAGCTTCAAAATATTTAAATAGGGCTTCCCTGGTGGTGCAGTGGTTAAGAATTTGCCTGCCATTGCAGGGGACACGGATTCGAGCCTTGGTCCGGGAAGATCCCACATGCTGCGGAGCAACTAAGCCTGTGCACCACAACTACTGAGCCCGCATGCCACAACTACTGAAGCCCGTGCGCCTAGAGCCTGTGCTCGGCAACAAGAGAAGCCACCACAATGAGAAGCCTGCACACCACAACGAAGAGCAGCCCCCGCTTACCACAACTAGAGAAAGCCCGCACGCAGCAATGAAGACCCAACGCAGACAAAAATAAATAAATAATATAAATTCTTAAAAAAAGAAAAAGATTTTAATAATATTTAAATAACTACTTATAGAGCAAACAAACGAAAAACAAAAAGGATAAATTATGAGTCATGAATTGCAGTGGAACACACCAACCACTTTTTACAGAAGTTCAGTTTATAAATTAAGTCATAAGAGTGAGATGACTAACAACTGAACTAGTAGCATATACTAGACATCTTACATACCATCTTTTTAAATATCCATAAAAATATTTATAAATGACTGTGTTAAGTAAGCCATATGAAAATTTTCAAAAAAATTTAAGAAGAACATTTGGACCAAATTCTCTGAGAACAGTGGAAAGAAAAACTTTTTAATTCTTAACAACTTAAGAGTATCCTTCTATGAATTCCAGCACATTTATAGATTCTTTACAACAAAAAAGGCAATTTTACTGCATGCTACTTTACTAGAGGTTTAATAGAAAAAATAATCTTCTTGTGTTAAGGTACATAGAAAAACTATATTTTAAAATCCTCTAGAAATAACTGATAATCAGAAGACTAGATATCAAAACACTGCACTGCAGGCCAAGTGATACCAAGAGGAAAATTTATTGCACTAAAAGCATTTATTAGAAAACCTAAAACTTTGAAAATAACATTACTCCAAGATGCTAAAAAATAACAGCAAAAAAAGTAGATGAGATCATTATAACAACAAAAGCAAAAATTCCATTTATAGGAAACCAAAAGAGGGTGTTCCCTCATGATCCAGTGGTTAAGAATCTGCCTTCCAATGCAGGGGACATGGGTTCGATCCCTGGTCAGGGAACTAATTTCCCACATGCCGCGGTGCAACTAAGCCTGCATGCCACAACTACTGAGCCCATGCACACTGGAGCTCATGCACCACAATTAGAGAGCCCTCCTCATGCCACAACTACTGAGCCCGTGTGCTCTGGAGCCTGCGCACCACAACTAGAGAGCCTGCATACCGCAACTACTGAGTCCATGCACCACAACTAGAGAGGAGCCCACGTGCCACAACAAAGAGCCCACACACCACAACGAAAGACCAGGCATGCCACAATGAAGATCCCGCGTGCTACAACTAAGACCTGATGCAACCAAATAAATAAATAAATATTTTTAAAAGAAAGAAAATTAAAAGAAAATCATAAGGATGTAGCTGACCTGAACAACACAGTCAACCAGCTTGATCTGATTGACATTTATAGAACACTCCACCAAACAACAGCAGAATACACAATTTTTTCAAATATACATGGACCGTTTACCAAGATAAGCTATCTTCTGGGCCATAAAACAAATCTTAACAAATTTCAAAGGACTGAAATAATACAAAATATATTCTCTGAAAATAATAGAATTAAACCATTTTATAGATGACAGAGCACATATGTCTCCTACTTATTTCTTAAAAAAAAAACTCAATGACAGTAAAGGAATTTTTTTTTTTTTAAATAGTCACAGATTTCCAAAGACACAAACAGGAGAAGAACAAACAGAAACAGAATTTTGGTACCTGCAAAGCAAATGAACAAATGGTTGCCTATGTACCAGAATTGAGAAAGCTGAATCCTATGCCAGCAATGAAAGCCAAGGAAGAACTTGGTTTATACCACAGATCCTCCAAAATGCATCAAAATTTGTTGTTCCAGTTACCTCTGAAGTGCAGTGATGAAGAGGCTAAGACAAGAAGATAAAATCACCATCTGGTGAGGGAAAAAAGATCTCCCATCTCACTCCATGCAGTCAGGAAAGGTCTCTCTACTACCCAGAAGAAGACCGTAGTTTATTCTCTGGAGGCAAAAAAATACAGGTTCTGTAGACTGTGGAATATCATGCACAGTTGACAGAAGGGTACCACACTGAAAGCGTGGTATGATGTGAAGTGTGGTATGATTTGCATGCTGAATGTTAAGACTTCTAACTTTCTTCCTCTACTTGGCTCTCAAAATATGGCAGCCAGTGTTATACACCACCACCGCCCCCTACCCCCACCCAGCAGGGAAATGGAAGAGTACTTTTCTAGGAACTCTGACTGCCAAGAAGAAATATACTTAAAAAATGACATTATGGAGTATGTCTACAGAAAGGTCTAGCCAGAAGCTACAGACAACAAGTCTCAGCTATCTGCAAAGAAGTCCCTGATGAGCATTTAGTGGTCACCTGTTATGCACAAGTGAACACTCAAAAATCCCTAGACGTTAGCAGGCCTCTGGGACTTCCCTGGTGGCACAGTGGTTAAGAATCTGCCTGCCAATGCAGGGGACACGAGTTCAAGCCCTGGTCCGGGAAAGATCCCACATGCCTCAGAGCAACTAAGCCTGCGTGCCACAACTACTGAAGCCCGCGCACCTAGAGCCCATGCTCCACAACAAGAGAAGCCACTGCAGTGAGAAGCCCACACACCACAACAAAGAGTAGCCCCTGCTCGCCGCAACTAGAGAAAGCCTGCGCAGCAACGAAGACCCAACACAACCAAGAATTAATTAATTAATTAAATACTATTAGAAGACCTCTAATATCACACACACACACACACAGATAAAAAAGCAAAGCAAAAGTTGGAAGAAATAGAAAGAAAGGGAAAGAAAACTTAAAGAAAAACTATCGTTATTTTCCCTGTAAGGAAATGAGAAGATGTTGCTTCTAGGAAAGAAGAGAAGGATGCTTTAAAACAAAGGAATATTCCAAGAATTAACAAGAAAATCAAATGATAGCTGTTTTTAAAATTGTAAGAGGAGGGAAAATATTATTCAGGATCTCCCAGAAGTCACAGTAAAAGGACAAAGAGACGGAGAAGAAGAGAGAAAATGAAATCACAGGACACTTCCAAGAGGTCTAACATCCCAATAAAAGAAGTTCCAGAAAGAGAGGAGAGAAGATGGAGAGGAAGAAATCATCAAAAAACATTATTCATAAATATGTCCCACAACTGAAAGACCTGAGTTTCCAGATTGAAAGAACCCACCAATTGATAAAAATAGATCCTCTCCATGTCACACCATCAGGAAATCTCAGAACATTAAATAAAGAGAAGATCCTCAAAGCTTTCAGAGAGAGAAAAAAAATAGGTCTCATAAAAAGCAGAATGACATGAGACTTCTCAGTGGCATCACTGGAAATTAAAAGGAGGCATTTTCTTTTAAAATTCTGAAGAAAAATGATCTCCAACCAAAATTTATATAGGCAGCTAAAGTATTACTGCAAAGATAATTTCTAAAAAGTCACCTTCTATGAACTCTTCTCTGTATGGAAGGTAAGAGAGGTGCTCTATCATAATGAGGTAGTAAACCAAGAGGAGAAGAAGACATAGGATCCAGAAAACCAGAAGCCAAAACAAGAGAAGAGAAAGGAACTCTCAGGAGGATGGTGGAGTAAGATACTGAGATGACTACCTGGAACAGCTTAGAGAGCAACTAAGTAAGGCAAGAACTGTTCTGAAGGCTCCCAGACTGATTTCTTCCAGAAGATAACACTGAATGAACACTTGATGAACATGAACATATTGAGAGGAATGTGGGGTTGAATTAAGGATAAGAACATAGAAAATGAAGCAAATGTAAAAAGAAGATAATACCTCTGAGGAAAATTAAAAGGTTTTGCAGAAAGGAAAATTAAACCGAGTAATCAACTGTGAATAACCTTTTCTTGGTTCTCAACCTTGGCCAAACATTAGAATCATCTAAGGAGCTTTTAAAACTTCAGATGCCCAAACCACACCTGGATCAATTAAATCAGAAATAGGCATCAGTATTTTTTTTTAATCTTCATTTCATTTATTTAGTTTTTGGCTGCGCTGGGTCTTCATTGCTGCACACGGGCTTTCTCTAGTTGTGGTGAGCAGGGGCTGCTGTTCGTTGTGGTGCGCAGGCTTCTCACTGCAGTGGCTTCTCTTGTTGTGGAGCACAGGCTCTAAGCATGTGGGCTTCAGTAGTTGTGGCTTGCAGGCTCTAGAGCGCAGACTCAGTAGTTGTGGCTCACGGGCTTAGTTGCTCTGCGGCATGTGGGATCTTCCCGGACCAGGGATCGAACCTGTGTCCCCTGAATTGGCAGGCAGATTCTTATCCACTGCGTCACCAGGGAAGCCCCAAGCATCAGTATTTTTTAAGCTCCCCAAGTGATTTAAATGGACAGCCAATATGAAAACCACTGACTTATTCATAATAATGTAAATCCTCAATATTGATGTAAGCAAAACTACAACAAATTGGGAGCCTGGGGAGCATGGTTAGAAAATGGGGGGATGATAAGGATGGGGAGTAGCTGGACAGAAAGTTAATTCTCCATCATATATGATGGGAAGTCAGTTGATAATGCTTGAAACTGAGACATCAAGAAGTAGCCATATAAGCATGCTATATAGAGATATGGAAATAATATCATATGAATCATCTAAAACACTTGAGAGTAAGAAATAGGAGCAAGAGGACTCCATGTTTCTTTTAACGTGCCTTGTAAAACTGCTTGATTCTTTAAACTATTTGCATATGTGACTTTGACAAAAATAAAAAACAAATTTTAAAAATAAATAAAAGCTAAAATAATAATGTAGAAAATAACCACAAAAAGAAAAAACCAAACCCAGTTTGTTTTTTTTGTTTTTATTTATTTATTTATTTTGCGGTACGCGGGCCTCTCACTGTTGTGGCCTCTCCCGTTGCGGAGCACAGGCTCCAGACGCGCAGGCTCAGTGGCCATGGCTCACGGGCCCAGCTGCTCTGCGGCATGTGGGATCTTCCCGAACCGGGGCATGAACTCATGTCCCCTGCATCGGCAGGCGGACTCTCAACCACTGCGCCACCAGGGAAGCCCAAAACCCAGTTTTTTGAAAAAGCTAATTAAGTAACAAAAACACAGCTAAGAAAAAGAGAACACAAACACACACTTGGATTCTGAAATGAGAATAACTAGAGACAGAGATAATACTAAATAAAATTGTAAGAAAACAATATGTATCACTTCACACTTAATAAATTTGAAAGCCAGATGACCTTAATGATTTTCTAAACTATGTAAGTTAGTTACCAAAATAGACTTAAGATGTAAAATACACGAAGAAGCTGATGATCATGAAAGAAATTTAAAAACCTACCAGGACAAAAGTCACCAGGAAGAGAAGGTTTCAATACAGGTTCCTATATTGTGTATAAATAGTTCCAGATCATAGGAAAGTAAGAAAATCTTCTCAAATTATACTATGAGCTTAATTTAACACCATTACTACAGCAGACCAAAAAAACCCGAAAAACAAAACAAAAAAACGAAAACCATATGACACTCTGCTATAAATAAGTAGATTCTAAGTAAGGGACTTCGGGACTTCCTGGTGGGCCAGTGGTTAAGAATCTGCCTTCCAATGCAGGGGACATGGGTTCGATCCCTGGTCAGGGAACTAAGATCCCACATGCCGCGGGGCAACTAAGCCCGTGCACTGCAACTACTGAGCCCGTGTGCCACAACTAGACAGCCCACATGCCACAACTACAGAGTCCATACGCTCTGGAGCCCATGTGCCACAACTACAGAGCCCACGCGCTCTGGAGCCTGTGTGCCACAACTAGAGAGAAGCCCACACACCACAACTAGAGAAAAGCCCAGGCGCTACAACAAAAGATCCTGAGTGCCACAACTAAGACCCAACACAGCCAAAAATAAATTAAATAAATATTTAAAAAAAAAAAAAAAGTAAGGGACTTCCCTGGTGGTCCAGTGATTAAGAATATGCATTCCAATGCAGGGGATGGGGGTTCAATCCCTGGTCGGGGAACTAAGACCTCACATGCTGCGGGGCAACTAAGCCGACGCACTGCAACTACTGAGCACGTGGGCCACAACTAGAGAGCCCACGCACCACAACTAGAGAGCCCACGCACTCTGGAGCCCATGTGCCACAACTACAGAGCCCACGAGCTCTGCAGCCCGCACGCCACAACTAGAGAGCCCACACGCCGCAACTACTGAGCCTGTGCACCACAACTAAAGAGAAGCACGCGCGCCACAAGGAGGAGCTCATGCGCCACAGCGGAGGATACCACGTGCTGCAACGCGGATCCCACATGCTGCAACTAACACCCAATGCAGCCTATATATATATATATATATATATATATATATATATATATATATATATATATTTCTAAGTAAAGATTAGCAAATTAAATTTGTGATTAAAATAATATTATTATGATCAATTAAAATGGAAATAATTTTTATCCTTTTGACCTATCGGATTAGCAAAATATTAAAAGATTTACTATAGTCAATGTTGACAGGGATGTGTAGAAATGGTACTGTCTTGCAATACCACTGGGAGCATAAACTTTATAGTTTTTTAAATGAGAAACTGACAGCTTCAATCTAAATTCAACTAAACTGAAGATATCTTTCACCCTGACAATTCCACTTCTAAATATCTATTCTAGAAAAGAATATGTATATTCAAGGATGCTCGTTTCAACATTATTTATGAGTAGAAAATGAGGAACAATCTAAATGTCCATCAGTAGAGGAGTGGCTAACTATCTTATGCTCCATGTCTATTCTGAAATACTATGTAGCAGTTTTAAAAATGAGACTGATTTTAAAGGAAAGATATGTCAAAAACATATTAAGTGACCTTTTTTTTTTTTTTTTTTAAGATTCCATATATATGTGTTAGCATACGGTATTGGTTTTTCTCTTGGTCATGAAGAACCTAGGAGCAAGACAGGAATAAAGACGCAGACCTACTAGAGAATGGACTTGAGGATACGGGGAGGGGGAAGGGTAAGCTGGGACAAAGTGAGAGAGTGGCACGGACATATATACACTACCAAACGTAAAATAGATAGCTAGTGGGAAGCAGCCGCATAGCACAGGGAGATCAGCTCGGTGCTTTGTGACCACCTAGAGGGGTGGGATAGGGAGGGTGGGAGGGAGTGAGACGCAAGAGGGAAGAGATATGGGGACATATGTATATGTATAACTGATTCACTTTGTTACAAAGCAGAAACTAACACACCATTGTAAAGCAATTATACTCTAATAAAGATGTAAAAAAAATACATATATATACATAGTAAGATGTAACAGGAGTCCAGGAAAGGGGGCATCAATTAAGAGCAGAGTTATAAGGATGATTTCAAAAATAAAACATATTAAGTGAAGAAAATGTGTTGCCCAATTGGTATAGTTTAAAAATGTATTTCTGTTTGTATGTGTATATATGTATACTTAGCTACATTGAAAGAATTAAGTGGATGCATATTAAGCCTTTAGTAATGGTTAAGGATGACCTAATAAGGATCATGAGGTTTAAGGGGAGAGGAGAAAGTGAAGGGTGACTTTCATTTTTTACTCTTTATATTTCTGTATTTGAATTTTTCCAATGAGAATGTATTCATGCAATTGTATAATTAAAATCAACCAATTAAAATATAAAGATCACATATGTGTATGGAAAGATCCTGAAAATAAGGAAGAAAAAATTTTAAATGGAAACAATTGTACACTTGTTTTTGTTTGATTTAAGGTGGTATGATCCTGAGCGTTTAAAAAAATATTCTAATGTTTTTATATGGAGCTGGGTTTGTATGACTGCTCCAACCCAATGAGACGGTTTAAATATTACCAAATGGGCTTCTCTGGTGGCACAGTGGTTAAGAATCCACCTGCCAATGCAGGGGACACGGGTTTGAGCCCTGGTCCAGGAAGATCTCACATGCCACAGAGCAACTAAGCCCGTGTGCCACAACTACTGAGCCTGCGCTCTAGAGCCCGCGAGCCGCAACTACTGAGCCCATGTGCTACAGCTACTGAAGCCCACACAGCTACAGCCTGTGCTCCACAACAAGAGAAGCCACTGCAATGAGAAGCCCGCATGCTGCAACCAAGAGTAGTCCCCACTCGCCGCAACCAGAGAAAAGCCCGCTCAGAAACAAAGATCCAATGCAGCCAAAAATAAATAAATAAATAAATGAATTTTAAATACGTACATACATACATACATACCAAATACCAAACATCGCAAGAAGATTTTGGAAACAAAAGTTTGAAGAAAGTGACAAACAAGCTAACCTTCCATTCCAAAATGTGTCACCGTTTCACAGCCTAGAAAAAAGATAAATATGTCCCTGGAATATTTAAAATTTCAATTTAACTATATCCTCACTCACAAATTTTGACAATCCAATGAGACACTTACCTGATGATGTAAGAATATTACTGGGTCCAAAGCAAGCCTTCCCATAGTAGATAAGAGGGATTCTTTCTGTTAACTAAACAAGCAACTTAACTTACTACATGATTAAACAGAATATGCAAATGGTCCCAAACTGTTTCCCATTTCTCCTAATGGTAAACAAATCCTCTGACACATAAAAAATTTAGAACTCAACTAATTGAGTGTGACATAAAATGTTTCACCTGTGAGGTTGCCTTAAAGAGTAATCAGTTTTATGGAATCAAATCCTGACTTTAACTAGCCTCAAAAATCCAACCTTCATACAGTAATTTAAGTATCTAAGATATAATTTCTGTCCTGTGGTCCTAAAAATAAGTAGTTAAATATGAAACTTTTTGGCATAACTTAGTAATAGAGACATCTCTGTTTTCATCCTGTTTCCAACTTGGTGATAATATTTTTCTATTTCCTTTAGACGTAGGATATTCAGGCCATGATTTATTTTAATGAAATTCGGAGAACAGAATTTCCACATAAAACACTGCCAACATACCTCTATATCCTTAACTTAGGGATCCTTGTTGCTCGCCATAAATATGACTTGGCCACTCCATGATAACAAATTAGACAGCAAAAGCACTTAAGAGTTTTACATTAACGCTTCGCACTTTGCAGACTCCAGGGGACCATTTAAGTACTGCAGGACTACTGTATATAAAATAGATAACTAAAAAGAACCTACTGTATAGCACAAGGAACTCTACTTATTACTCTGTAATGACCTATATGGAAAAAGAATCTAGAAAAGAGTGGATATATGTACAACTGATTCACTTTGCTGTATGGCAGAAACTAACACAACATTGTAAATCAACTATACTCCAAGGAAAATTAATTAAAAAAATAAAGTACTGTGGAAGGTGGGGTGGGAGACAAATGAATTGTGAAGTTACTTGCCTGTAGCCCTCCTCCTGTCACTGGGATCACCTTTCCGCTAAAGGCTCAACTAGTCCCAGGCTTTGAGACAAATCCTGGCCTTAGTCTTCAGAAATTTAAGGTGCTATAGTTTATCACCGTGACTCGGGATCAAGTCATTCTACACCTCTGGCTCTGTCTGACAGTGTGCCTAATTATAATCTGTGGGTTTTCTTCCATTTTCACAAGATAAGGTTTCTCCCAGTATCACTGATCTAGCAGCTAAGTCCACGACTTGTTCTCTAGTTCCAGAATCCCTGAGAATCTACAGAGGCTAAACAAGACAGATCTTGGCGTGGATCTCAGCTCTACCACTTGCCAGCGCTCTTACTTTGGGCAAGTTTCTTAGTTTCTCCAAACCCCAGTTTAGAACTGCAGAATAACAGTACTTACCATACAGAAAATGTAGCACAGTGTATGTCACAAAGTAGATGCTGGGTAAATGTTAATCCCTACCACTCACATGTTTTGTGCTGATTTTTCTTTGATAACTGAGCAATTTATCAGAACCTCTGAAACTGGGAATTGGTCTTGCTGCTCTTCCAAATCTATATGCCGGCCCCTGAGCTAAGCCTCTGAAATAAGTCAGCAACATCTGTGTACTCACATTTCTGACTTTGCCCAACATTGACCTCTTTGGGACCCTTGCTTTTTGAGAGACACATGACTGATATTTTCTTCTCTCCTGATGTTCTTCCAGAACACCATGCTCCATCCTGTCTCAACAGCTCTGTATCATGCGAACTTGGATTTGTACCCCAGCGCCTGCCCCAACTCACTGGATGATTTGACTGAGAAGCGTCTCTAAAATCCTGCTGAGACGGTTCACTGGGTCTATCCATGGGATGCCTTCTGAAACTCATATATCACAAGTGCTCTTCACTTTCAAAGCAGAAAAAAAAGAAAAAGTAAAACGTAGTGGCTTGACTTTCCCCCAGGTCCCCTCCCTGACTTTGACCCTGAGAGAGCTATTTGGATGAGACAGAATTCCACTATCAAGCTGGTGAAAGAGAGCCGCTAAATCATTGCCCGATTCCTATTATTTATCAGCATTACGCTAAAAACTCTATATTCGTTATTGCAAATGCTCACAACACTGCAAGGTAGCACCGCCCCCCTTTAACAGGTGGGGAAATTGAGGCTCTATAAGGTTAAATAATCTTCTCAAGTTCAGAAACCAGCAAGGAACAGAGCTGGAATATGAGCACTTATTTGTTTTATTTCAAAGTCTACAAGGGTTCTTCAAAAATGGTGGATTCCTTTCTCACTCTACCACATTTCCCATTACTACACCATTACATATAAATTAACAGACTACTTCAAAACGGTTTTTAAAATGTTGAAGTCGCCAGAGTAATTTGCTTCTTGATCAAGAAAAATCAGCCCATGAATCTGTATACATATTTCTTTGTCTAACAGCTAGCACTTATTCGTCATTTGTATTATGTTTGCCACCACTCAATTTATGTGTATTAACTCATTTAGTCCTATGAGCTAGGTAATATTAACATCATTATTTTATAGTTGAAGAAAACATGCCCAGAGAGGTTAAGTGAATTGCCCAGGATCATACTGACAGAGCTATGATGAGAATCCAGGCAGCCTAGCTACAGAGCCTAAGCTCTTATCATCATGTTTTACTGCCTCTCAACAATCAGAATAACTGTGTAGATTCTCCACTTAACTTTGCATGTAAAAGTAACTTAAGGATCTAATCACTCCTTTGATATCTGAAGCTACCAAAAACCATTCGTTGAAAAACAAGGAGTAACATGTTGCTTGTGGATCATACTCCCTGATTATTCATCGCACTTTAGTATCTGACTCTTTTTCTCCATAAAGGTTGAAGACATAAAATTCTTCATGTTACTGTAGAAATCACACTTATCTGAAAAGGGTACATTTCAGGATAAAGTAGAATCTTTTTCCAGGAAAATAATTTCTCCTTCCATAACAATAAAGAATACTGTTTTATTACTCCATCTGGGTAACCCTCTTTAGATTCTGGCAGGAATGTACTGTACCAAAACTAGAGTTTATCATCTAAAGCCTGCAGTAAAGTCATTTTTAAAAATTTATCTACTATATACTCAACAATCTCATATATTATAACTTTCTGGTGTGAACAACAATAATCAATAAAGCATTTCATTTCTAAAAATCAGCCTTGTTTTGTTTTCCTATTGTATGAGTCAGTGTCTGGCACATGTAAAGTAAAATGAAGAAAATGAGCTTATAAATCACAGTAATCTCCCTGATAATCACTACCCATTTAGTGAAGGGACAATGTGCTCACTACATGAGGCATTCTTATAAAAGACACCAAGCTGCAATTAACGATCTATAGATCTCATTTGCTCTGAAGTAGTAAGTGTTCTGATTCTAATAAATTCTCGATACCTAAGGACCTTATTCTGATTATTTTTATCTCATGTTTTTTGCCCACAGAGAAAGGAAAAGGAAAACGATTTCTCCCCAAATGCTAGCTGAGTGCATTCTTTTCTCCCTGTTTCTCCTATATCTAACCCAGAAAGGTATTTCAACCAAAACATTGTCAGAACACATTTCATTTTTTAAAGATTATAATATTCCTCCCAATCTCTTAACTAGAACATTTAACTACTTCAAGAATACCATGATAAATAATGTTTAAAATATCCTTAGCTAATGAAAAATATCCTAAAGTACCTTCTAAATTATACGAGAACAATGAACGTGATTTACCTTTATTTTGAAATATTTAAATTATGCTATGAAACGTATATTCTGATTTTTCAAGTAAAAGATTACCTATATGCTAAATATTATACATAAACCAGAAGTTAGTTACCCAGAAGATACCATTGCCTGGGCAGAACATGTAAGGTAATGCTTGTTGTTTTATCATTTCTTTTCTTGTAACAAAATTAATATAATTTCACTATTCCTGGCACGCATTAAGGATTAATAAATGCAAAGAGGAAATATCACCCAAGGACTCAGGTTTGAGATACAGAAGAATGAATCTAAAACAGATTTCAGAATCCAAACACTCATTAAGTTAAATCCAAAGAAAATTCGAATCCACTGTTATTGGGTTTTGTTTCAGTCAAGGGCCCAGAGATAAGGCACTCAGATTAGAATAATGCAAATTGAGTTTAAGAGTTAAATTTTTTAAAAAGGACTTTAATGTTTATAAAGATTTGGCCAGGATGAAGTTCCCATCCTGAGAGTATCCCTCCTTCTCTTAAGCAAGGCTGAGGGAATCTTATGGCTGAAATACAGCATAGGTCACCTTTAGTTGTATAAAGTGTTAAAGCCAGTGTCTTTGAACCAAGAATAAAACAAAGACATTCTAGGAACAAAAGGACTCTCTCATCTCAAGTAAGCCCTCAGGGTAGAGGGGTCACTTTGAGAGGTGACCCAAAGACTCAGCTCTTGATGGAGTCTCTAGGTATGCAGACGATGATAATCTGCGCTCAACGATGAGGGTCTCTAATCTAGCACATTACAGCACAGAGCTATGGAAACCGGGGAGAGCAGAATCATCAAACAGGAAGGTAACGCAGTCCCAGCCTGATAAACGTCTACCAAATCCAAGAAGAGAGAAGGGCCACAATCAAATATCTGAGCTGTGCTGAAGGGCAGAAAACCCACTCATGCCACATCAAGAGAACAGATGAGAAGATCAGACCTCAAATATCAAGAAGGCTGGTATGAAAAATCCTTCCTCCAGGGCCTGTGAAGTCAGAATACATTCTTTGTAGAACCCTGAAAGCAGTGGATCATTGAAGGCATTTCTGTTATCATACCCTTCCAATTGCATTAGAAATGCATCTGCCAAGCAAATCAAAAGAACATATTTTCCATGATTTTGGTGAGAAGTGAACTCATAGCACAGTAAAAGTAATTAAAGCTTTCTGGCTATTTCAATCCCAAACAAAACACGTACTTTTTCCCTGCCTTCCCAAGCAAAACATTAATGAAAACTATTTAATCTAGTCTTCATGAGATGTCTTCATTCTGAATATCAGCTTAGGTGAGGTGCTATAAAACACAAGGCAGTTTTCTATCTCCTTTTGGGTCTCTCTTCTCCCTCTGATATGAAAAATAAGTGGTCACCTCTTGCTGCTGCCATGTTTTCCTGTCTCTAGCATCCTTCCATTCATCTTCCAGTTTAGACTTTTCATTTGCTGTCTTTAGAGACAGAAACTTGTGAAGAATTGCATATTTAAATACATAAATATCTGAATAAGTGTTAGATGTTTATTGTGATATTTTTGCAACTGTTTTCATTATTTGTTTCCTCATTTAAGGATTTTAAAATTCTTACCACCAGCACCACACTCTACAAAGATTTTGATGTAACATACAAGAATCCGTACAACAAAGTAAGATAAAAAATAAAATTGAGAAATACAGAAACACAGTAATGAGACCAGGTAAAACATAACTTACAATTGATGGACAAACTCCAAGGAGCAATTCAGGATGTACATATGACACTCATGGGAAACTACACTACAGTTTATAGCACAGAGAAACCAATTTGTACTTGAGCTCATTGGCTGCTAAAGAAAGAGGAATTTGGTCTTGTTCCTGATTCATAATTCCCAGAATATTTTTTTACTGCCTTCTAATTTGGGGTCACTGAAGCTACCAGACATCTGACCTCTGTCCTATATTAGAATTGTAGGCTATCTGAGATGAAAGGGACTGAAGATCATCTAACCTAAAGAGCACTGGAGGGAGGGATCAAGTGAGTTTTCAGTCCCACAAAGAATAGGAAAGCCAGTTCTAGAAGCCTGACATCTGGAGGCCTCTACCTAGTTTAGTGGTTTTTCCAATCAGCAACACTGCCACCTCTCTCTACAGTAGAGGAGGAGACCAAGAATCTAAGAATCTTCTGTTTGAGCCTCCTTAGATTGAAACAACTGTATGTTTAATTTCCTGGTTTACTGGCTATATCAGGGTAAGCTTCAGAAGACAAAAGCTAGATACAGATTCAGCTGTCATGACTAAAGGTAGCTCTAGGTTCATACTCACAATTAAGAAAAAGTGTAGGGACTTCCCTGGTGGTCCAGTGGTTAAGAATTCGCCTTCCTATGCAGGGGATGTGGGTTTGATCCAGGGTCAGGGAACTAAGATCCCACATGCTGTTGGGCAACTAAGCCCATGCGCCACAACTACTGAGCACAAGAACCACAACTAGAAACCCTGTGTGCTGCAACTACAGAGCCCACGTGCTCTGGAGCCCACGTGCCACAACTACAGAGCCCATGTGCTCTGGAGCCCACGTGCCACAACTAGAGAGAAGCCCGCACGCTGTAACAAAGAGCCTGCATGCCACAATGAAGAGCCCCTGCGCCACGACGAAAGATCCCACATGCCGCAGCGAAGATCCTGTGTGCCGCAACTAAGGCCCGATGCAGCCAAAAATTAAATAAATATTTTTTTTTAAAAAAAGAAAAAGTGTAAAGTGAGGAGGTAAGACTCATACCTATATTTACAAGAGCCTTCTTAGAGCCAAAAGGGAGACAAAACAGTTCCCAAGTCAGGTAACTACAAACTACTTTCATATCATAGTTCCTATTCTATTTAGTAGACTACCTCTCTCTCTCTCTCTCTCTCTCTCTCTCTCTCTCTCTCACTCTCACTCTCTTTCCTCTCCACTGAATTCATCCTTCAGGTTACAAGGAATTATCAGAGATTGGTGAGACAAAAACTCCCAGAACTCACATGGAGCTAGGAATCACTGGTCTTTCCACCAGCCAAAGAAAACAGAGTTCAGAGAATAAAAGGATCACTCAGTAGAGACATCAGAAAGGTCATTCCTTAAAAGTGAGGCTAAATCAGCATCTAGATCTGCCCTTTTAAAAGCTAAAAACAAGCTCTGGAATGATAAAACTGACGCACAAGTGAGCTAACTGTAGAACAAAGCCCAACACTGTCTAAAGGAATACAACTAAATCCAACACTTAACAACATAAACTTCACACTGTCCAGCAGCCAATAAAAAACTACTAGACCTCTGAAGCAGGAAAATTTGACATATAACCATGAAAATAAATCAGTTAATAAAAAGAGACCAAGATATGACAGAGATGATAGAATTAACAATTATATTAAAATCATAATGGAAAATGTAATCAACATGCTCAAATTTTTAAAGAAAAACATGAACATAATGAGGAGAGAACAGAAAATATAAATAAAAGTCAAATGAGATTTTTAGAACTGAAATATGTGAAATATGAAATTCATTGACTTAGATTAACATTGGATTAGATACTGCAGAAAAAAAGATTAGCAAACTTGAAGACATAACAATAAAAACTAACCAAACTGAAGCACAAGCAGAAAAAAATCTGCAGAAAAATGAAAAGAAACTCAATGACCTACGGAACAATATTAAGCGGTCTAATGTGCTAACTGGAGTCACAGAAAGAGAGGAGATAGAAGGAGGAATAGAAAAATTATTTGAATAATGGCTGAAAATTTTCCTAATTACACAAACTATAAACCCCCAGTACCAAGAATATCAACAAATCCCAAGGAGGACAAACAGGAAGAAAACCACAGAGAGGCATATTATAGTCAAATTATTAAAAAGAGAAAATATTAAATGCAGCCAGAGGAAGATGGGGAAAAGGTGTTTTACATACAGAGGAACAAGACTAAGAAACACTGTAGAGTTCCTGTTAGAAACCATTAACGCCTAAAGACAATGGAAATAAAATGTCAACTTAGAACTGCATACCCAGTGAAAATGTCTTTCAAAAATGAAAGTGAGGGACACTTCTGGTTTCAGTTCCAACATGTAAAGAACTCAGGGCTCCCCTGGTGGCACAGTGGTTAAGAATCCATCTGCCAGTGCAGCGAACACGGGTTTGAGCCCTGGTCCAGGAAGATCCCACATGCTGCGGAGCAACTAAGCCTGTGCGCCACAACTACTGAGCCTGTGCTCTAGAGCCTGTGAGCCACAATGACCAAGCCCACGTGCTACAACTACTGAAGCCCGTGCGCCTAGAGCCCGTGCTCCGCAACAAGAGAAGCCACCGCGGTGAGAAACCCACGCGCCGCAAGGAAGAGTAGCCCCTGCTCGCGGCAACTAGAGAAAGCCCACACGCAGCAACAAAGACCCAACACAGCCAAAAATAAAAATTAATTAATTAATTTTTAAAAAAAGAACTTAAAAGATGTCACACCTGTCCTTACAACAAGAATATGCTGGACAAATTGAAAATCAAGACTTTCCTTGGAGCCATCAGAGAATTGAGGTCACAGGGCAAACCACCAGCTTGAAATCTGGAGATAGATGCATTCATAGAGGCATAGCCAAGATCTGCTTACTTGGAGCAGAAGCCGTGGGAGCCATAAACTGGTAGGAACACTTAATGGTAGGGCTGACAAATTGCTGGAGACTAAGCACGGACTAGTGTGAGAGTAAGAAATTTCTGAGGGCCACTTTTTGGGGGACCCCACACTCTCATAGGCTTTACCTCCAGGAAACGGACCAGGTTCTCATAGTGAAGATTCAAGATAGATACACTCGTGGCCCTGGCAAGGGAAAGGGAAGAGTAATCACTATGAAACATGCCTTCTCCATAATGAAGGCCTGCTATCCAGAGGAAAAGACTTTTCCAGAGCTTTATCACAATTAGAGGAAGGGAATTTCTCCCACTCCAGCCACTTATATAGCATTGCTGTCTCACCTAAGACAAATTTTTTTATAAAAGCTATACCACTGGAGAAAAACAACAGTCACAGCCCAGAGACATACGCCTACTAAATGATGAAGATTTAATCATACTAATATAGAATCCAAATGTTCTTCAACAGGTGAATGGATAGATAAATTGTGGAATGCCTATGCAGAGAATACTACTCAGCAATAAAAAGGAATATATGCAACAACACAGATAAATCTAAAAAACTTTATGCTCTGCAAAAGAATCTCAATACAAAAGAGTACATACTGTATGGTTTCATTTATCTGAAACTCTTTTGTTTTAAAGGCAAATCCAATCTATGCTGATAGAAAGCAGATATGCAGTTGTTTGTGGGCATAGATAAGGAATTGACTAGGAAAAAGCTCAAGGAAACATTTTTGGGTCATGGAAATGTTCTAAACCTTGATTGTGGTGGTGGATATATGGGTGTATATATTTGTCAAAACTCATCAAAAGTGAACACTTAAAATAGGTGTATTTGGGTGCCAAATCTTTCTTTAAAACTTTGAAATTTTTCTAGTCTACACAGCAAGTGTATTTCATCTTGCTCCTTCTTGAGCAGAACTAAAAATGTACCCTTCACCAATACTCACCTGACTGATCTCCAGACTTGAAGTCAGCAACCCCATCATTCCATATTCTTCTCTTCTGAAAAGAACAATGGGAATTAATCTTTTGTCATCCCTTGCATTTACTGGCCCTTAAATTATTTTTATATTTACCATCATAAATTAGTATTCATTGAACATTCATAGAATGCTTTGCAACTCCTCTTTTTCTCATGTCATATGAATATATTCAGTGCTTGCCATATTATTTTAAATAATTTAATAAATTATTTAAATGAAAAAAATTATTACAATTTCTTTATTTTTAAAAACTGTTCTCGAATTACATATAGAAAAGCCAAAAGGCAGCTGAGATATTGCTGTCTGTCATATCTTAAAAATGTATTCTTTCACCTCCAAGTTGAACCTCACAGTTTTTGTGAAATAACCTGGCCCTCAACTTCCAAACCTCCACCACAGAAACTTGCTAAACAATATCTTCCTTCCTATCTCTAATTAAAAAGAGAACAAAACCTTGCTCATAAAGCCTTCTTCTTCCCTTGTGAAACCTGAAGCTTTTCCTAATGTATTCCCTGATTAATTAGAACAGTGATAGAAAATGTCCCTCAGCTAAAGAAGCAATTTTCTCTACTTGCCATTACATTTATCACTGCTCTACAACATATTTCTCTTTTGCTCACTGACTAGCTGTTTAGATGAATACATGCCCCGTATATTGGGCCAGGAGCATCTGATGCTTTTCTACTACTCAGTTTGTACATGATACTTCTTAATGAAGATGGTGATGAACAAAATCAACATAGTCATCCCACATCCTAAAGATAACCACATGCTATGTGCTCTTGAGTCAATCTTGGCTTACCATTAGCTAAACGGATATTAATTCATAAATGCTGATAATCAGCCTTACTATAGAATTGTGTACAGTATCTCTAGAGAACACAGTATACATCTAGAGCCTAAGGAAAGAAATTAAAGTAACTCTTTATTCAGTCTGCCAAGGGACTACGGAACCTTGTAATTATCTGACTTTAGACAGAAGAGATACATTGCAATTGGATACACATGAGGGTACAGGTTTATGCCTCAGATGACAGACGGCAGAGAAAAAGCTCTAGAGTGCAAGCTTTCTACCAGACCTTTTTAATTTATTTTCCCCAAACGCATCAAATTTTAATGCTGCCTCTCTGACCCAGTATGTTAGCTTTTTTATGAACTTATGATTAACTAGTACCATAGTAGCAGGAGCTAAATTTTCTTCCATTTAAAACTAAATTTTACTCATAGAAGTTATAACCCCTAAATACTGGGTGAAAGACACCAAATGAGGAATCAAAGTAGTTTAAAAAGACAAATGAGAACAGAAAATTTAGTCTTGCACTATAATTACCATAGCATCTGGAATTCCATGAGCCAAATCTAGTCAGTTCCAACCCTGGGCACTTCAATCTGAAAAGCAGGGTTCAAGAATTAGCCATATCAACTGCAGCCCGGTAGCTTGGTCCCCAAAATTAAGATGATCTCTTCCAGACCATATGGTAATTCATGGCCTTGGACGGAATGGGAACAGTGCTTATAAGAGTTACATTTACATCCCTTTTATCTAAGGGCTGTAAGATGTAACATTATAATTCAGGTCCTAAATTATGTGGGTAGGATGTGGACTTCCAGATATATGGCCAGGATGTGAGCTTGGCTTTTGGTTGCCCTGGAATGAAAACGAGGGCAAGATTAAGTTTTCAAACATATGGCAGGGTCCTCTGGCCAGGTAGCTTCAGTCATTTTGAACACCCTCCCTACTCACAATGCACTCTCTGGCTACTGAGAGAAGAATTTGGAAAAAGATTTTTTAAAGTTAATTAATATATACCGATTAAAAAGTTTTCCCTATGGATACCGGTTAAGGGGAAACCAAAGGATGCAACTTGGCACTGGTAAAAGAGAACAGAAGTCCCAAAGAAATTCATCCTCCCCCCACTTTTTTGTTGCTACTTTTCAAGTACATTTTATAGTAACAAATTCATTTTTTAACCAAGCTCAGTCCATTCATTGTCATCAGTACCACTACAACTCATATCTCAACACTTTGTCTTAAAAAGAAATAAGTCCTGTACAAGTTAGTAAAAGTTTTCAATTACTTAAGTTCCCTCTCAATAATGGAATAACACCACAATAAATCTCAAGCAAGAACTCTGCACTTCTAGAATGTCTAACAAACTTTGGTTTTCTCTTTTAAATTTTTAGCTCATTTTCTCTCATGCTCTACAGGGGAGGGAGGCATGTTGAATGTTCCATAAAAGTAGATTATTCTGGGCTTCCCCGGTGGCACAGTGGTTAAGAATCCGTCTGCCAATGCAGGGGACACGGGTTCGAGCCCTGGTCCGGGAAGATCCCACATGCCGCGGAGCAGCTAAGCCCATGCGCCACAACTACTGAGCCTGTGCTCTAGAGCCCGTGTTCTGCAACAAGAGAAGCCACCGCAATGAGAAGGCCGTGCACTGCAAGGAAGAGTAGCCCCTGCTCTCCACAACTAGAGAAAGCCCGCACACAGCAACGAAGACCCAATGCAGCCAAAAATAAATTAATTTTTTTAAAAAAGATTATCCTGTATTCTCTTACATTATCCCGTTTTGCTACAATCTATTCTTTCTTAGAATTTAAGCACTTGTCCTCAGTACTGTTTAATCTAGAGTTCTATCATTTTCAGATAAATTAAAATATAGTTATTGGAGCATATATGCTGGTAAGTTTCTGAGGGGTAGAGACCTCATATATATGTCTTTGCATCCCTCACTGCACCTAAGAAAGCCCTAAGGAGTGTTAATTAATTGGTAGTTATCTCCCAGTAAGCCTGGAATTTGGCAGTAGTGACAGAAGGGTCACACCCAAATCCCAGATATGGCAAGTGAGGATCCAAGAAATGAAGTGTAATTCAATCAACAATTATTGAGTACTTACTATTTATCAGGCAGAAGGATACAAAGATAAATAAAACATGGCTTCTGTCCTCAAGGATCTCACCATCTAAAAGAAAAAGCAGGGGTAAGCAATTAGATACTGTGAGACAGTGTTATAAAAACAGTGCTTTGGAACTATCATCATTATCATCACCATCATCATCAGCACCACTACCGCTTATTGAGTACTAATTATGTACCAGGCTCTATTCTAAGGACTTCAAATGTGTAACTTTAAATTACATGCCCACAACAGCCCTATGAGGTAGGTTAATCCAGGGAAAGATCAAGTCATGTGCTGGCAGTCACATAGCTGATAAGTGGTAGAGCTGGCTTCAGACCCCAGCAGCCTGACCCCAGGAGTCCAAACTCATAACCACTAGGCAATAATGCCTCTCATAACTCCCAGGAGGGTACCATAAATTCTGTTAGTAGATTAATATGTAAGGTCATACAGAAGGATTTCCAGGGAAGGTGACATTTATTCTGGTTAATCCAGGAAAAATATATGAGTTGAGTTTGTGGTCATCTTTCTAGATTCAAGCAATTTTTTAAATTAACTTTTCATTTTGGAATAATTTTAGATAATACAGATAATAAAGAGAGTTCTCTTATATCCCTCACCCAATTTACCCCTCTGCTAACATCTTACATCTCCATGATATATTTATCAAAACCCAGAAACCAACATTGCATTGGTACATTGCTATGAACTCAACTCTAGACTTCAATTTCGCCAGTTTTCCATTAGTGTTTTCTGTTCCAGGATCCAATCCAGGATACCACACTGCATTTAGTTGTCATGTCTCCCCAGTTTCTTCTGGCCTGTGACAATTTCTCAGTCTTTCTTTTTCGTGACCTTGACAGCCTTAGGGAGTACTGACCTGGTATCCTGTAAACAGTCCTCTAATCTGGATTTTTCTGATGTTTCTCTCATGATTAGACTGGGGTTAGTGGTTTGAGGAATATCACAGAAGTGAAGTGCCCTTCTCAAGTCATGTCATCTTAGGAAGGGCCTTGACATCACTGGTGATATTAACTTTCCTCACTTGGTTAATGTAGCATTAGCCAGGTTTCTGCATTGTAAAGTTACTATTTGTCCCTTTCTCTAATCTATTCTTTAAGATCAAGTCACTAAGTCTAGACCAAACTTGGGTGGAGTGAGAGATTAATCTCCACTTCCTGGAGAGGGGAGTATGTACATATATTATGACCATCTTGTTTTAAAGCCAATGAAAGTAATAGCCTTGAAAGGCTACAGGGAAAGATTACTGGATTTCAAACTTGTGACGAAACTTCCATGAGCCTCAGTGAAGTCAGGTATAAAGTAGTACTGATCATTTATCTTTGCCTCAGAGTTATTATCAGGATCAAATACTATGCTTCGTAATTCACAAATCTTGAGATAAAAGTTACGGGCCTTATTCCCATAAAATGCACATAATATACACAATTTTTCACCCATTATTAGGGATTCTCACCCCTGAATCGCCAATGAGAATCCCTGCACTAAACTAGTAGCCCTTAAGTATTAAGTCTGATCATTACTAGAGGCAACACCATTTCAAGAAGTAAGTTTCCAGGGAAACAAAGCAAAACAGGGATAAATCCAAAACATAAGAAGCCTATTTCACCTCATTGAAACACTAGAGAGAACCACGGAAAGATGTGAGCCCATCAGGGGTTTATTTCACATCCTCACCTAGCTCATCTGATGCCTGATTTGCAAAGCCATGTCATGGTGCAGGCACTCGGGTGGGTCTGGGCAAGTAGGGAGCACACCCGGACTTAAAGACCCTAGCTCTCTTGGTTTCAGCATTTCAGGAAGTGTAGCTGATTTTGAGGCAACCATTGCAGCGTGATTTTTTTAAGCACACATTATTTATAATTTTAAAATCTAACCATTAAAAAAGACCTGTAGGCAGAAATTTTCTGAAACATAAAGAGATTTATTTTAAATTTTTACTTACATGACTGTAGTATTTAATAAAACTGTTCTTTTTCAAATTATTTAAAACAAATTAATGCTTATAATTCTTCAGGCTCTGTACACAGGTGACATGCATATTAAGACTATCTGCTGAAGCGAATAAGTAAATTGCATTTAAATACTAACATTATAGGTCCATTTGTTCTGAAACCTTCCTCCCAAAGATTCCTCCACCCTCTCGCCTCCCTCAAGAAGGTCACTCATTCTTACTGTAGTGCAGAATTATACTTTTGTTTTAGATGTTACTGTTAGTCATCGCCATTAGTCATTTTCAACTTCCTTGAAGCAATATGGAAGCCTTCTTTGCGAACTCCATTACCTGCTATGACTAGAGCTGAAATCATCCTTCTCCACTTCTGGGTCTGCCAAACTCTCAGCCCAATGACTTAAAGGATGTGTGTGTGAAATGGGGTATGCCCAGAGGAAAGAAAATAGCAGATAGAAACAAGTGACAACAGTATATTATTGCATCTCTGCTGAGCATAATCCCTCATCAGGAAATTTTCTTTCCTCTGCACAATTTTCTCAGTGGTTAAGCTACTTTTTTGCAAAATTAAATAAGAGTTACAAAAAAAAAAAACACCTGAGAGGTTCATAGAGCAGCAAGGGATGGGTATTGTGGCTCATAGTAGCCTTTTTTTTTTTAAGAGAAGAAAAAAACTCATCTCTGTAACTCTCCTTCCTATGCCCCCAAAACAATATGATTGTTTCAGGGGATATAATTTTACATTTCAATTTCTTCCCAACACATGATGGAAAAAATTGCAAAACTGGAGCCTGAAACCAGAAAGTCATGCAGAGCTTTGTGTGTGTCTTGGAGGGAAGCGGGGAGCATGAACAGAAAGGAAGCAGAAACCCATTGTGCTACTCTGGTCCGCAGCCAAACCACCCCGCTGACTCCTGCTTCTGGTGCCTCAGGGAGTTTGTTTTTCAAGCTTTTTATGGCAAGGAGAGAAAAATGTATTGGGAAATGGGGAAAAAATTCTGGTCCTAAAAATGATATTATTTAGTTCTATCCCTGTAATCTATGACACAAAAGATGAAGGCATGCAGTTGACTTTTTAAAAAAACCTTACATGAAAGAGATTTTCGTATGTAATTGCTGTATCCTCTAAAGATCAAACAACCTCAATTCTTTAATGTTAAAATCTGGAGTTAGTTTTTAATTTTTTTCCCCAACAATCAAGTAAGGATTTCTTGTCCCCACTTGGCACATTTGGAAGTAAAAGAAATGACCATTTCTGCTGGCTGGCATCTCAGGAATAACTGTTTTTGGCGTCACATGCTTCATTAGACCCTGACAGGACAGTGGAGCCACGGTGGAACACAGAGGGCTAGCAGTGAGCAGATGAATTAGAAAAGGTCATGCCTCACTGCTGATTCCCTGAAAGTTGGGGACCTTCTTTTTAGGAAAACTCCTCAGTCTCAGAAAGCTGAAAGGTTTAAGAAAGTCAGTTTGCCCTTCTGTAGGTCAGACTATTTTCTTCTCATGAAAAAGTGTATGAAAAAATGTCACGGCTTAGCCATTAACTTTCTCCAAATAAGTGTTATTAGAACATAATAAAATTATAAAGTTAATCATTTGGCCTGGTTATGGTCTTGCCAATGGTGGCCTCTTTTGAAAGATGAAAGACTGATTAGATAGATAGAGTTTTAAACTTATATAATAGATAATTTATAGTATAATATGTGATATTATATATGTAATGTTATACACACATCTTTATCTATATAATATACAACAAAAATATAACATTCATATATATTATTATATTTCAAGCATCTAGCAACAGTTTGACAACTTCTAGTTTTCTCAAACTTATGAAAATGAAGATTATTTATAGTGAGAGCAAATATATATATTGTTAGGAACCCAGTTTATATTCCTATAACTATGGTATTATATTAGGAGTAAGTAATAGCAGCTTTGGGTTTTAGTAAATAAAAACAAGATAAGAATAAAAGATCCCTACTGACAAAAAATGTAAATCCATTGGTTTATCGTCAAACAACTTTTGGTTACTCTGGCAGATGCTCCATTTCTAAGTGGGTTGATCCGTTCCACAGCCAAATAAGACTTTTAAATTTTATCAGTAAGGATGCTAGATGTCAAAACTCCCAACACGAAGGATGTGCCTTTAACTTTTTACACTAAAGCACTCGTTAAGGATATCAAGTCCAATGAGACAAATAAATGTATACGTCATTTCAAGCAGTTCCAATCCATGACAATACTTCCAGGAATGTGGAAACTCACCAAACCTCATGGCAGTGACAGAGAATGAGTCGTTAACTTTTCGCTAAAAAAGCAGTCATCCATTTACCATTTATTATGCACCTAAGACACGCCAGACACAGTGACAGGTGTAAAACGTCAGCACTAAACTCTGTCCTTGTATGTTTTGCTTGAGCATAATTATTTCTTATGGGTTCCACTGAGGACTTGAAGCTCTGTAAGCTCAGGAAAAGCACAAAGTCTTCACGGTTTTGGGGGTTTTGGGGATTATTTATTTACTTTAAATTATTTTTTGGGCTGCTTTGGGTCTTCCTTGCTGCATGTGGGCTTTCTCTAGTTGTGGTGGGCGGGGGCTACTCTTTGTTGCGGTGCGCGGGCTTCTCATTGCAGAGGCTTCTCTTGTTGCAGAGCACGGGCCCTAGGCGCGCGGGCTCTAGAATGCAGGCTCAGTAGTTGTGGCGCATGGGCTTAGTTGCTCCGTGGCATGTGGGACCTTCCCAGACCAGGGCTCGAACCTATGTCCCCTGCATTGGCAGGCGGATTCTTAACCACTGCGCCACCAGGGAAGTCCCTTCACTGTTTTTCATTACTTATATCAATAAATTTTCATAACCATAAATGTTTATTTGTATTTATGAAGAATGGCTAAAGTACTGGAATCCCCTTAAACCTACAACCCTTCCTTTCTTTTAATAATTGGAGAGGGTGAATCTCCATCAGCCTCTCTCTCTTTGCTTTTTTCAAATAACTGGTATTTTGGTTTGACTCCTCCTCTCTTTTAATCCACTGAAGTTATCAGGAGCCTGGCTATTTACCTTGTGAAATATTACATTACTGGAGGTAGATATAAATCCAGCAACCACAGAAACCCCAGCTCTCAATTCCAGAACCGAAGAGACAACAGCAGTAGAGGTAAGAATAAGGGAATTTTCTACCTTATTTCTGCAGTCAAGTTGAGAATATGAGATCAGGTTGCCTACTTTCCAGAAATTAGAGCCAAGGGAACCACCCAACTTCCTCAAAGGTACTTTAAAAGGAGAATTTCTTCAGTCTCTGCCTCCCCCCCCAGAAGTACCTTAAACCAAAGAAGGAGCCATAAGAAAATACAAAAACTTGGACAGGTTCACCTGTTCTGGCAGAAGGCTCCATTACGAATGGCTGCATTTTTAGTCTTAAGCATCTATCTCAAATAATAGATCTTAAAAATGCAAACTCTGGAACTTTTTAAAAAAGGCCACAAAGAACTACTTAAATAGTGATGTTTTACTATAAATTATTTTCTACTGATCAACTTAGCCTCTTCTTAGAGATACAAGAATTTTAGTCACCAGTCTCAAATGTCAGGTTCACTCATATTAATAGCAGTTAATTCTGGACTTTTGCTTGATATGTTATTAAGAATTTGTCTCTACCAATTCTTTTTCTCCCAATTCATTTTTTTCCATTTTTGTCACACTCCCCACATCTACTCCTATTACGTCTTCCCTCTGATAATTACTATAAGGAAAAAATATATATGTAATAACTTAGTTGTTCGAAATACAGAAAGACTAGATTTTAGGCTTACAGAAATATCAAACACATAAAGTGTTCTATACAGAGAAGTTTGAGTTGTGGCTTGGAAGCGTGCTGGGGAAATGTTCTCAAATAAAATACAGGTTTGATCCCCGGACCAAACTGATAAACAATAAAATAAATGAACATGAGATAAATACACTAATGGTGCCCTCAAATACCTCGGTTTGCTAATGTGATGAAGACCTCACAAGCCATAAAGGCATACGTGTGCAAGGTAACGTTTTAGTTTGACAAATTCCACTCTCCGTTTTTTGGGTGGGTTGGGGGTTGGCACTAAACCTTTTTGACATGTCTGAAAGAGAAGGATTTAAGTCGAGTTCATTATCTCTTTAGTGCATAAGTCTGGGAAATGAAGAGGCTAGACCAGGGAGACTCAATCCAGCTAGCGTTCCTTTTTGTTTTTCAAGCTGCCCTGACAATAATGCGGCAGGGTGAAAAGATCAGGAACACTTTATACACATTGTGCTAATTACTGCAAGTACTTAAAGTTGTAATTAGCTTATTATACTGCAGAGATCCTAACATGGCATGTCTTTCAAAAGAATTTCTCTCCAGATCATTAGTGGGAAAGCTAACAACATCTGCTTCAAATAAAATCAACCAATTAGCACAGGCAACTCCACATAGTTTGCAATCAGAGAATTATATTGTGCCAAGTGCTAATTTCAATGTGAATGCTATCTCCTTCTCATATCCCAGCTTCTCTGCCAGCACAGCTGGTGTTTAACACCACTGACTTCAGCGAAGTCTCCAAAAACTTATGTTAATTTGAAATAACCTAATCAGAAGTGTGCAATACAGACTGAGGTCGATCTCAGCTTAATTAAAACTGACCTTGTCGTTTCACTGCCTGTAAAACACCACTATCTCACCATTTATCGTTCAACTACCACAAATAGTTCATTTATGCAAAAACCCAGGAATATGAGTTCCAAACCACTAGAGCTATTTTCAGAAGTACTGTGAGCACTGGACTTTAATGGAAGGAGAGGTCTGCCTATAAGTACCGGGCAACAATAAAGGTAATTCAGCAGACTCAAAATAACTTGTCAGCCCTACCCATGAAGGCTGCTTCTGCCCACTTCCGTTGGCTCGAATGGCACATTCACTCCAGAGACTGACAGGCATTAGCAGATGTGAAGGCTTTCATTTTAAAATTAATATCTCACCCAGTACCTTTCAGCAAGCTGAATCGTTCAATCAATAAGCATGACATGGCAGGTGTGATGTGTACAAGGCACTAAATTCTTCTGCCAAAGGTACTAGAAAACATCTGCTCACATGCGTGTGTGTGCATGTCAATGGATGAACCGCTGAGAAAAATGATTGCAAGTGGAATATGTAATATGCTTGTATTCACCGAGATAAAGTTAAAAACAAAGATATTTTTATGCTGTATACCTGCCATCAAATACACCTTGTTTAACCTGCCTTAAGTCTATAACCCTGTGTTTTTACATGTACATGGTCAACTGTCTATCAAATTAAGGAGCCACCATTCTGGCTTTCTGCACATTAACATGGTTTAAAACGTATCTCCAGGTTCTCTTCCAGACTTGCTTTGTTTATTTTCGTACATCTTAATCCATAAAGTATTCAAGGCAATGGTACTAGCACTGAAAAATTTATCCATGAAATAATTCAAATTATTTACACCAGGAAGACTTTTTACTTGTCCACAGAGCACATGCTTAGCCGCAACTCAACATATTTGCTAATGCTTTCCTTCCAGTCAAGCAGGCTACCCTTTTGCTCTTGCTCCACCCACCCAGCCAAACCCAGTCTCTGATTACCAGAGCCTACACTGACTTCACCCCTGTAACATTTACTTGCTAGGCCAATCCTTCTGATACAACCAGGTATTGACTATCTTGAATCGTTTAATATTTCATCTCGGCCAAGTCATGGAGGGATAGTCTCATTCCATTTATAGGGAGGCCCTCTGGTCTTGTGGAACAAACAGGGGCCATGGTGTCAAAATATTTGAATTCTTAACTTGGCTCTGTTAACTCTATGACCTTGGACGAGTGTGACCTTGAGCCATACACCAAATTGTCCAAGGCCAGGTCTCTCCATCTGTAAATAAGCTTAACAATACCTCAGAAAGTGGGAATTCCCTGGTGGTCCAGTGGTTAGGACTCTGTGCTTTCACTGCTGAGGGCCCGGGTTCAAACCCTGGCTGGGGAACTAAGATCCCACAGGCTGCACAGTGAGGTCAAAATAATAATAATAATAATACCTCAGAAGGTTAATTTTGAGGATTAAAAGAAATATTGTAATAGATGTGAGTGAGTCTAAGAGTCCAACAGATGTTTACTGAAGGACGTAACCAAACATTTGGTGAAATATTGGTTGGAAAAATGTAGGCTACCAGGAAAGAAGTTTACAAATAAGGAAATATGAATTGGCCATCTTATAATGTTCATATGACAAACCTAGTGCAAAGAAGAGAGGTTATTTATATCCAAGATCCTGTTTTTAAAAGAAAAAAAAATGGTATTCTGGCACAAAAGAACAAACAAAATCCATTTTGATTTGACTGTAGGTGAGTGAAGGTGTCTCCATCTCACTCAGGAGGTTAGGGCCCTGTGAGGAGTTGTTGGTATAATTGGTGGACGTGAATGTTTTGCAATGCTAAGTGCTACCTTTCCCAAGGGAGGATGAAGAGCTTCTGATTCCTTCCCAAGAAAAGGTGAAATTGCTTACGCCACGAAAATTGTTTAGATAACGTTATCCCAGTCACATGATCTCTCTTACGATATTATAATTTGACGGTGAGATACTTCAATTCCAGATTTATGAATGTTATATGATTTCATTCACTCATTCATCAAAAATTTACTCTTTCCGACCTGTGTGATCTTGGTCAGGTTACTTCACTTCTTAAAGTTTCAGTCTGTTCCCCTGTAAAATGGTAATAATGGTATCTGTCATTTTGGTTGGTGGGTATATTATATGAAGGTAGCTCATGCCAAATGTTTAGTGTTTTGCCTGGCACTTAGTAAATACCTTGTGACTCACAGCTACTCTTGATAATCTTATCTACTTCTACCCCTGCTGCTACAGAAAGGAGTAATTTATACTTCCTAGGATGATCCTGAACACTGCTCCCTTTTCGGATGTCAGATGTCATCTCCTCCATGGGTCCTACTCCCAGGCTGAATTATTCGCCTTCCCTTTGGTTTCACAGACCTTTGTCCCTATTTGTATTGTAGCATTTAGCATAGTGTATAGTAATAATCTGTTTAGATCATTGTTTTCCTGCCAAGTTTTTGAGCCACTCAAGAGCAGGAATTTTTAACTCATCAATCTTTTTGTTCCTAATGTTGATAAAGTGTTGCACATAGGAGGAATCCAAGAAGTATTTGTTGACTAAACGAATGAATAACTATACTGACATGGTATAGAGACATAAATATTATAAGCATTATTCTGAAATACCATAGTCCTCTAAAGTTTAGATTACCAATCTTAGAAATCTGTGAACTTTAAATACAACATAAGGTGTTGGTTTCAAACTTTAGACACTGGGAGTTCTTTGGCGGTCCAGTGGTTAGGACTCTGGGCTTTCATTGTGAAGGGCCCGGGTTCGATCCCTGGTTGGGGAACTAAGATTCTGCAAGCTGCACGGCGTGGCCAAAAGAACAAAACAGAACTTTAGACATTTCTGGAGCTTTTTCCCGTTCTCTCATGGTTTCATTAGTGTCCTTTGTGGACCCAATGAATTCAGTCAGAAGGATTCTGTTAAAGTTTTCCATACTTATTACCACCAGGGCAATTAAATAAGGGACTTTGCTACTTGAGAACTACTTTTCCCAAAAGGCCCAAGTTTGGTGAGAGTAGCTACTGTAGGGCAGGACAGCAGGTGGACAAAATGGAAAGAGAATATGTAGACAGGATAGTTTCTTCTCTGTTTTTCACTGACAGTCCTGGATTATTTTCACAATTACTACTATTATTATATAGGTTACTTTGGAAATCCATACGAAACAGATTCCAAATCAGAAAGTAATTTGCAGGCTTCCCTGGTGGCGCAGTGGTTAGGAATTCGCCTGCCAATGCAGGGGGCACGGGTTCGAGCCCTGGTCTGGGAAGATCTCACATGCTGTGGAGCAACTAAACCCGTGCGCCACAACTACTGAGCCCGTGCGCCTACAGCCTGTGCACCGCAACAAGAGAAGCCACCGCAATGAGAAGCCCATGCACCACAACGAAGAGTAGCCCCCGCTCGCCGCAACTAGAGAAAGCCCATGTGCAGCAACAAAGACCCAACACAGCCAAAAGTAAATAAAAATAAAATAAATTAATTTTTTAAAAAAGAAAGTAATTTACAATTAAGCTGTTAGACATGGTACAAAGCTTTCCAATGAAAATCTTCATCGTTTCTCAGAGAAACATTCAGATAGAAATACAACCACAGTTAGACTAAAGAACCAAAAAACAAAACAAAACAAAATCAAAACTGTATCCACTGAAGCGCCATTTATCCAAAATAGATATAAACTAAAATAGCTTAAGAGTCAAAAATTTTAACTGGTCTTTAAGTGACCTTGAGGTTACTAAATCAACAGATAAACTGTGTTCTGTATGTTAGGACTAAATGTATTTTATCATCTAATACTTTTAGCATTGTTAAAACGTGTATGATTTAACCATACGGTGAGCATTCTGGCTTTTCCAGGACTTTCTCAATTTCACATTTTCTATTGTTGTATAAGTAAACATGTATTTGTCAGACCATATATCCCAATTTGGGATGCAAAAATTCTGGTCTCCATATTTAATTGTAAGTCCTCAGTTAATTGGAATGTGTACTGAACCAGAAACTCCACTCCAGGTCTTTGGGACTGTGCTTCCAATTATAAGTATCTGATTTATGCTTTAAAAGAAGTATTTCTGTTATCACCTGTGTGTCACTTCACATGCGGACTTATCAAACAAAGTGAGAGAATTCCCAAGAGTGAATGTGGGCCAAATTTGCTTCAGCACAAATGGGTAATCACAGAAATCTCCCTATTGTCCTTTTCTCTGTTTTATTAGCTCTTTTTCCCTTCTACTTCTCTCACTGCATGGTAAACCTTCTTACTGCCCATGTTATAACAACTTCCATTCCAAAAAGCCCAGACAATGGATGATGTTTACTTGCTATTTGCAAACAACAGAATCCACAGCATTGCCAGCAGATGCCCTTGATTCACTGTGAATGAGGAAGGGAATTATAGGAAATCAGTGTGCATTGTGTCCAGCTGAGATGGATGCTGGCAAAACAGATTCCAGGCAAAATATCAGAGCACAAAAGTGTATCTTCTGGGCCTTTCTCACTATAGGGCATCCCTCTGAGGCCAGCCAACTCCACTGTATCTCTTTTCAAGATATGTCCACTTCTCGACTCTTTAAAACCACCTTTTATTTTCTCAAGACCTGCGAGTTCATCTGATAAAATGAATTGAGAGTGAGAGCTAATGTCATGCTTCCCAGATAATCTTATATTTGAGTAGGGAATGTCTAGAGATTCAATATCTTAACCTAAAGCAATGGATTTTGAAAACAAAAAATGGCTTGTACCAAGTTACATTAGTGAAGAACCATTTATCAGGAATTGGAAAAGGTCTGAAATTTTACCCTACTTGCAAGCTGACAAATTAATCTGCGACAGTTTCGTAGATGCTGGAAGAGGACAAGAAATTCCTGGATCAGAGACAAAGGACATTATTACTCACAGCACAGCCAGCAGCATGAATATGTTTGTGTCAATTCTCCTTACTCCAAGTGTCCCATTGGGTGACACAGAGGATCCCCAGTGGATGTTCTCCTGCAGTGGGTGTGAGCCACAGCTAAGGAACCCCAAGCTTAGGGAACCTGAATCTTTTATAATGGGCAGTCAGCACGCCTGCCCTTTGCCTCATTAGGAGAAACTCTTTTTATCATACCAGACAGTAAGTAAATCTGCCTTCTTCTCCAGCGGGTTGTGAGCTCTATCTTCCAAGGCTATCTCCCATACAAACATCCTAGGAAAAAGAGTCCAGAACAAAAGCCAGTCAGTGCCTCTGCTCACGAGATATGCAAAAATAAGAGACCTATGGAGAATCGTCTCCCAACACCTCTTCAGAAAGAGATTTTCAGAAGCTATCCCAAATGGTATCTTGTAGACTGCAGCTTCTCCTGGAGAATAAACATGCATATTCCTGGGCCTCACCCCAGAGATTCTGATTTAGTAGGGGTGAGGCCCAACAATATGCATTTCTAAAAGATCCCAAGTGAAACTGATGCTGGTGGTTCCTGGACCACGCTTTCTGCACTACTGTAGATGACAACTTCACTGATGCGTAGAAAATAAATGGAATTAGAATTTGAGGAAAAGGTGGTGACAAAACCCACAAACAGAAGCGAATAAAGAAAAACAGAAGGAAATAAAGAGGAGAGGAGTTTGTCTACTCTCACTCAGGGTGAGCAGTATTGGGATTTGGATTTTCAGGACTATGTACATGGCAATGAATTTGTACCTCTGACTTGCAGCTTGGAGGTGACAAAGTTATTTTGCTTTCCTAAGCCCATGACTCAAAACTGGGAGGTGTGGGCTTCCCTGGTGGCACAGTGGTTAAGAATCCACCTGCCAATGCAGGGGACACGGGTTCAGAGCCCTGGTCCGGGAAGATCCCACATGCCACGGAGCTACTAAGCCCGTGCGCCACAACTACTGAGCCTGCGCTCTAGAGCCTGCAAGTCACAACTACTGAGCCTGCAAGCCTAGAGCGCATGCTCTGCAACAAGAGAAACAACCACAATGAGAAACCTGCGCACAGCAACGAAGACCCGACACAGCCAAAAATAAATAAAAAACAAAAAACTGGGAGGTGTGATCCTATACAAGCCCAATCTGAGAGGCAAAGTTCTTGCTGAACAAAACGCCCCTGTTCTCATTTGTTTCCTTCTTCTACTGAGCTTCATTTCACCCTGCACTTGAGCCAGAAAGTCTCCTGAGTAGGTGATGTTGGATTTTTCCTCCCAAAAAACATGTATCTATTGATATGGTATCTTCAAGACATGCATGTTCATATTGGCATCTGTCACACAGAGTGTATGATAAACAAAATAAATAATTTTTACTTGAAAAAATTTTCCTATGCTATTTTTATGCTCTTCTGATAAAACAGGCCAAATTATAGCTTCATTTTTATAAATACAGTTTTCATTAACTTCAGAGACAGTTGCACATGAGTCTCTAGAGACTCCTATAAGTATCTTGTTATTTATTACGTTTTAACCACCACATGGTACATGTGTAGTATATATTTGATTCCCTCTGAGATCAAGATTAAAGTTGCCAGTTGAAAACATAAATGCAGAGCCTACAACTGGAGGGGTAATAATCCTTTTTCAGTCTTCATCCTCTTCAACTCCTCTACCCTATTTGATGTTGTTATTTATGCTCTCTTTGAGGCATCCTATTCCCTTAACTTCCATGACATCAAATTTAGGGGGTTTGGGGGGATAATGATTTTATCACTTTAATAAAATTTATCCATGCTCATTATTTGTTTTTTTTTAATTTTTAACATCTTTATTGGACTATAATTGCTTTACAATGGTGTGTTAGTTTCTGCTTTACAACAAAGTGAATCAGCTATACATAGACATATATCCCCATATCTCCTCCCTCTTGCATCTCCCTCCCACCCTCCCTATCCCACCCCTCTAGGTGGTCACAAAGCACTGAGCTGATCTCCCTGTGCTATGCAGCTGCTTCCCACTAGCTATCTGTTTTACATTTGGTAGCATATATAAGTCCATGTCACTCTCTCACTTCATCCCAGCTTACACTTCCCCCTCCCCATGTCCTCAAGTCCATTCTCTACGTCTGCATCTTTATTCCTGTCCTGCCCCTAGGTTCTTCAGAACCATCTTTTTTTTTTTTTTTTTTTTAGATTCCATATATATGTGTTAGCATACAGTATTTATTTTTCTCTTTCTGACTTACTTCACTCTGTATGACAGACTCTAGGTCCATCCACCTCACTATCATTTTTTTTTAAAACTAAGCAACACAGAAAAGTGTTAGAAAGCAAAGAATTACCCCAAATCACATCAAACAGAAACAAACAGTGTTAATATTAGGTGAACGATGTGCCACACTTCTCTCTATGCCTGTAGAAATAGAATGAAGAAATGGGTAGGTATACACATAGATTAGAGAAAGAAAGAAAAAGAGATAGGGAAACAAACAGGAAAAGATAGAATGATAAGACCACCTCATAAAATGGGATTATATTCTAAATGTTGTTTTTAATCAGATGTATTAAAATTCATATGAATTTAAAAGAAAAAAGAGGGACTTCCCTGGTGGTGCAGTGGTTAAGAATCCACCTGCCAATGCAGCAGACACAGGTTCGATCCCTGGTCTGGGAAGATTCCACATGCTGCGGAACAACTAAGCCCATGTGCCGTAACTACTGAGCCTGTGCTCTAGAGCCTGTGAGCCACAACTACTGAGCCCACGCACCACAACTACTGAGCCCATGTGCTGCAACTACTGAAGCCTGCGCACCTAGAGCCCGTACTCTACAACAAGAGAAGCCACTGCAACGAGAAGCCTGCACACCGCAACGAACAGTAGCCCCTGCTCACTGCAACTAGAGAAAGCCTGCGCGCAGCAACAAAGACCCAACGCAGCCAATAAATAAATAAATAAATAAATAAAAGAAGAAATTGAAGGGATTTCCAGTTTAAACTGGTAGGTTGAACACATGCACTTACCTCTAATACATCTTGAAACCTCATTGAAATGAGAGCAAATGGATAGAAAAGAAAAAAATATACATATACAAGAAAAAAAAGAGAGACTGGGGAAAAGACAATACCACAAATTTTAGAGAGGGGAAAGCCAATAGATGAGTAGAAACCAATACACCTGTGTGCCAAGCCAGCAGTGAGAAACACTGAAACACCACAGAACCCCAGATGTCTCAGGCAGAGACAGGAAAGGTGACACTGAAACACCACAGAACCCCAGATGCCTCAGGCAGAGACAGGAAAGGTGACAGGGAAGGTAGGGCTTAAACACTACTTGAAAGTCTATTTAAGCATAGTTAGAAACTGGAACCCTCATCCACTGTAAATGTAAAATAGTACTGACGTTTTGCAAAACAATCTGACAATTCCTCAAATGACCAAACACGGAGTTATCATGTGACCCGGCAATTCCACTCCCAAGAGAAACGAAAACACATCCACACAAAAACTTGTACATGAATGTTGATAGCAGCATTATGCCTAACAGCCTCCAAAGTGGAAACCACCCAAATGTCCATCAACTGATGAATGAAAAAACAAGATGTGCTATATCCATACAGTGGAATGTTATTCGGTCACAGAAAGGAGTGAAGTTCCAATATATGCTACAACGTGGATGAACCTTGAAAATATTAACCCAAATAAACAAAATCAGTCACAAAAGATCATATATTGTATGATTCCATTTATATGAAATGTCCAGAATAGGCAAATCCACAGAGACAGAAAATGGTCTAGTGGTTACCTAGGACCGGGCGGGTGACGGAGAATGGTGAGTAACTGTTGGTGGGTATGAGATTTTCTTTTCTAAAAATGTTCTAAAATGTATTGTGGTGATGGTTGCACAGCTCTGTGAATTCAGTAAAAACCCTGAATTTAATACCTTAAGTGCGTGAATTATATCGCAATAAAACCATGTTTAGAAAAAAGTAGTCAGTTACACTCCCAGATGCCCTCCCCTACTCAGCACAGTCAGGCCACTGGCCCTCCCCTATTTCGTCAAAAGATCAGAGACTTGTTCTCTGGCGAGGGTAAACCTGCAGGCCTCTGGACTGAGCGACAGCAGGCCAACTGAAGGCAGGTGCTGGAGTGACAACAGAGGAGTTCAAGTTCACGTGCTGAATGTTGAGATTCTCAGCCTTCTTTCTCCCTCAGAAGCCAATGTGCTCATGGTTCTAATAAGGAACAGCAAAACCAAAATTTGAATATTGTGGGTGGGGAGAAAAAAGGTAAAGGAGGAAAACCCAATAAGGAATTCTATATAATAATGATGTCCCACCTAGCATGTGGTCTCCCAGTTAGTGCTCAATAAATATTTTGTGAATTAATAAATAAATCAATAAATGACTAGAATTTCTGGAGAAGCAACAAGCCATGTACCATGAGAAGTGATGTGCTGGCACAGTAAATCTTTTCTAGGAAGCAATTTAGCAATATGTCTCAGGAACGCTCAAAAAAGTTTCCTCAGTAATTATATTTTTAGTAATTTATCCTTGACAAATACTCTCAGAAATGTAAGCAAACGTTTATATGTAAAGATCTTCAGCGCAGTGTCATTCCATAATCATAAATTTGGGGAAATCTAAATATTCAATAGCAGGAATATTATTAAATATATTCAGTGTTACCTATATATTAATGAAATTCATTGAAAAGTGATTTCGAAGTCCATTTCACCATTTCATTATAATATGGAAATGTTACCAATGATGGGTGAAAATATTAGGACACAAAACTGACACAAAACATTGGGACACAAAAACGTCAAACACTCTGAAATAAACTCTTGTTTAAACCTAACCTCCTCAGCCCTAATCCAGATGCCACACTGTTTTTGCATCTCTCTCTCGCTCTTTGCCTGCTCTAATCATGCATGATCCCTCTGCCCCGTATTCTTCTGGATTCCAATAGCAATTTGTCTGCCCTTCTTATTCCACTTAATAAATATCAATCGTATCCCTTCTCTTTTTTTAATCTTCTGCAAGGCAAGAATTACATCTTAAATTCATGCCTCCTTTAGTATCCAATAAAATGCCTTGCACACAGTCAGTACATTCATCATTTTTCACCAATTCAATAGATAACTATTATATGTCTGCTGTACACCTAGAACTACTAAGGAGAAGTTAAAAGAGCACAGACACGACATCAAGAAATTTGGGTTCGAAATTAGGCTGTGCGTGACTCTGGACACACTGGTTAACAACATTAGGCCTCAGTTTCCCAATAGTGAAATAATGCCTTAGGTCAGTACTCCCACTGAACGTTAAGATGAGGATTCATGTGCCAGTGATTTATTAAGTGCTCCCAGGAAAGATGGTGGTGGCAGGGGTGGGGGAACAGAGAAGGAAAAAACGAACCAAGGGTATGACCTCGGGTGAAGTCCCAGCCTGAGTCAGATCAGGGGAGCTCTGGATCACACAAGTAAAGCCTCCACCCTGTCTCTACTTGAGTCACGGGGGGTGGACTTTCATATTTACACCTGTCAGTCACTGGCCAAGCTTTCTTGATGCAGGGCCAGGGCCAGGGGTAGGTATGGTAAGGCTAAACTCCCAGGTACTTCCAGTTCTCTGTGTCTGGGCAAAGCGGTTCCAGTAGCCCAAGGCTATTCCTTTGAAGAAAGTCACAGAAAGCCTTTAGAAATGAAAGAATGCATAAGTTGTGGGAGGGATGGCATCGTGGGTGGAGGTCAGTGGCCACTACAGAGGGTACTGGAGTAGGTGGCCTCTAAATCAGTTTTCTGAGTCAAATTTCAACAAGTCTATTATATTTAATACAAAAGACACAATCATTAAATCTATTTAGGGAGACAAAATGAACATATATTAAATCACTGGATGCTAAGTCAACGTACACTCAAACATAAACACCACTCAGAAAAAGGGAAAATGCAGAGCTTAATCTGAAAGGTATTATAAAGGAGGTAAATCTGTTAGTTAGCCATGAAAGAAATGCGAGCTTATAAGTGCACTTCTTCGACACAAATCACTGTTGCCCTAAAATCCTGAACAACAAAATGCTTCCTCTGAATCCAACCTTCTCTCTCTTCTCTTCATCTTCTTTCCCACTGAACTTGCGTTTAAACTCTTTATGCCATCTGGGCTCTCAAATCCTCTGCCTTCTACCCCTCCTGCCACTACTTCCTCATTTGTTCCCTCCACAAATATACACATTTATCCCGGGGTGTTTTCTATTTAGTTCTTCTATCCTAGAATTTTCATCTCTTTTTCTCCAAGTTGTCTAAATCACAGCTCCACAGCAAAACCTCCACGAATACTTCAGTGATTCTCCAGTTCAAAACTGCCTCCAACACCCACAAAATGATTAGAAAAGATATGACAGTGTATAATTAACGTCTAAGCCCTATGGTACTAAATCTGGCTGCTACAGGCACATCTATTCTTTCTCCTCAACTAGACTGTGATCCTCCCAGGACGATGTATTATATCCCTTCACACCACTTGGCAAAGATCTAGACAAACCAAAGACTAACATATGTGAGAGATGACTTCTCTCGTTAATAAAAATAGTAACTACCAAATACAATCAAACAAGATAAACTTCACTTTATAAAATAACACAAATACAATGCAGAATCAGTTTACTGATGTATTCTGACATGTTACTTCAGGATAGTAAAGGAGAAAATGAAAAAACAAAAAGAAACTCAAGGGCTTCCCTGGTGGCGCAGTGGTTGAGAGTCCGCCTGCCGATGCAGGGGACACGGGTTTGTGCCCGGTCCAGGAAGATTCCACATGCCGTGGAGCGGCTGGGCCCGTGAGCTATGTCTGCTGAGCCTGCGCGTCCAGAGCCTGTGCTCCACACTGGGAGAGGCCACAACAGTGAGAGGCCCGCGTACCGCAAAGAAAAAAAAAAAAAAAAAAAAAGAAACTCAAAAACATTTTACAAAATACACATCTTTAAATGCATCTTCAGGTTGATTCATTTAGGTGTTTATATGTCTGAGGATCACGATTCACTACATTATTGTGATAATAGGATTCTACGTAGAGACCTCCAGCTCTTAAGAAAATTAGGAAACAAGGCAGCCTCAGGCAGTAAGAATAAGAGCACAGCAACGTCAAGTTTTTCTGATACAGGAGATGTCTGGTTATAATATAATGACTTTGTTCTATGATCTGGATATCAATTTTTTCATATGCTACCTAGAGTCAGTGTTAGGAGAGATTTAAATTTCCACCATAGAGAATACTGCCCCAAATGAGAAAAATATTCATGCTTCCTAGGATTGCTGCTTCGACTGTTACTGATTCCATGAAAACATATCTACAAACAGAAACAGAACATTTGAGGAAGAAGAGAAGAATGGGTTAAGCAGGGTACACATACTGCATTTTCTGTGCTTCACTTTCACATGTGGCAGAGACACTCACCCACCTTCCTCCATGGCTCCAACATCTGCTTTGTAATCTGCCCACTTTGGACTTGATCAGGTCATGAGGGCTCTTGGTGCCCTTCCAACAGAGGCTTCAGAGAGTTAGCTTGCCCCTTCTGCCATGTGAGGTTACAGTGAGAAGACGGTTGTCTAGGAGGAAGCTGGCTCTCACCAGACCTCAGATCTGCCAGCGCCATGACCTTGGACTTCTAAGCCTCCAGAACTGTAAGAAACAAACGCCTGTTGTTTATAAATCAGTCACTTTATGGTATTTTTGTAATAGCAGCCTAAAAGGACTGACACCTCCTATCAACTCTGTGCACCCCAATCCCTCCGGCAACTTTCCTTCTTCTTATGAGGGCCTGACCTAGTTTATGTTTCTTGCAATCAAGAACCCTGAAAGGTCCAAAGCCCAATCCAAACTTAACATCTGCCTTCAACACATGTAGACCCATCACCTTCTGAATCGTTCACACTCAAGCCTGGCATCACTTTAACAACCTCATCTGCCTCACCACCCTGTCATTTCTACCTCTTTAACATTTCACACACCTGTCTGAAAAAAATGCATACGTCTGTGAAATCACAGCAGCAGATGAACCTGTTTAAATCCGACTCATCCTTCAAGAACTAGTTCAAAGTCAGCTCTTGTCTTATCCCTGTCTCCTATGCCCACCCAGGTATAACCACTCTTCACTCTGAACTTTTATTGCATAATTTACCTATTTTCCTGCCCTTATTAGTGCATTCAACTAACAGTTATTAGCTGAACCTACTCTGTGTCAGGTATTGTTATAAGGGCTAGAAATACAGCAATAAACCAAATAGATATCAATCTTTGTCTAGTGAGGAGACAGAATATAAACAAAATAGTAAGTAAAATGTAGAGTAGGGGGGCTTCCCTGGTGGCGCAGTGGTTGAGAGTCCGCCTGCCGACGCAGGGGACACGGGTTCGTGCCCCGGTCCGGTAAGATCCCACATGCTGCGGAGCGGCTGGGCCCGTGAGCCATGGCCGCTGAGCCTGGGCGTCCGGAGCCTGTGCTCTGCAACGGGAGAGGCCACAACAGTGAGGGGCACGCGTACCGCAAAAAAAAAAAAAAAAAAAAATGTAGAGTAGGTTTAAGAGTCATAGGTGCTAAGGAGAAGAAGTAAACAGAGAAAGGGCTAGCAAATGTCATGGAGTGTGCCACTAAGATAAGATGGGCACAGAAAGTCTCGCAGAAAAGGTGACATCTGAGAAAAGACCAGAAAGCAAATGAGGGAATAGACCAAGGGGGAATCTTAGGATCATTCAAGACAGAGAGAGCAGCAAACACAAAGTCCCTAAGTTTGAAGCAAGTCAGATTTTTTGGGGGAAAAAATGGAAAGGCAGAGAGATCAAGGAGAGAGTAGAAGGAGAAGGGCTCAGAGAGTAAGGACCTTGGCTTTTATCTGAATAAGATAGGAAGCCACTGAAGAGAGTTAAGTAAACATGGTCTAACTTCATTTTAGCAGGCATGTTCCAGGTGGATAATGGACTTTAGGGGTGAGGCTCAGCAGAAGCTGGGAGATAAATTAAGAGGTTGTCCTTTGGCAAGGCGTTGGTGGAGATGGCATAGACTTTTCACCTCTCTACACCCCTCTCGAAAAACAGAAAAAATCAAGTAGGGTAACATAAAAAAATGAATTCAAATGAATCTCCATGAACGCAGAATATAGGTTAGATGCAAGAGGAATGTGGGAGCAGCAGCTCTGCACAAAAGGAGGGAAGACAAAGGGATTTCCGGTGGTCTTAAGAGCCAGGGAATCCAGAAACTGGCAGCAAATCATCACCATGAAGAGAAGGCATCCCTCCTGGGAACGGAGGGCTCAGTGGGCTCATCTAAGAAAAACAATGGAAACAGAAGGAGGCTTCTCAGACCTCCACTTGAGGTGAGTGCAGGAGCACTGCTGGGAGCCTGGTCCCACAGGCTCTGGAGAAAGGAGAGTCCCACACTGAGGACATACCTCAGGGAAAGGACTTTGGGGGAAAAAAAGAGTCCAGATTCAGGGGGTGGTGGGATGGGAAGCCAGTAGAGGCCCTTTTCAGAAATAACTAGAGAGACGGCTACACCGAGAGACCATGGTCTTGAATACTTCAAAGCAACACTAGAGAAGAAGCCCAAGAGCTCTGCAGCTTGGAAGGCCATCCTGATCCAACCCTCAGGAACTTCCTTGTAAAAGGACAGATAAACTCATCTTACTTAAACATGAGTAGCAGAAAAGGAGGTCATTCAATTCAATATGCAAGAATCTCCATCATTAAAAAAATTTTTTCTTCTCTTCATGAGGATAAGGGTGACATATAATTCTTCTATGCTCTGGCAATGGAGCTATCAAAAGTGGAGGAAGAAGGGGAAACTGTAAGAACAGCAGAATAAGCTTGCTGGTTGCCTTATAAGGGTAAAGGAGATGATTTTATAACAGACGTTCTGGGACAGTGAGGAGGCAAGAAGAGGTTATAGCTAACTTACTATCACTCACGGTAGAGAACCCGTACACAGCAGTCAAGGACCTCTGTCCCTCTGGCACACGAAGGCAGGAAACTATTTGCATTAGGACCCTAGAGCCTCTGCAGGAATGACAAGAACAACTATGGAACAGTAAGTCACACTCCCAGACAAGCAGCCACACTCCCAAACACTTGAACAACGTGGGTAAAGTCCTCACTTTCCCTGAGCTTCAGTTTCCTCATCTCTACAATGCCCCTAATAACATACATCTTGTAATATCACTGTAAGGACTGGCATGCTGAGGCATGAGAGGTCTTAGTTCTCCCCTTCGCTCCCTCTTCCATCCCTGCACCGTGCCATTCTTTAAGGACCTCAAGATAAATTCTCTAATCCCCTTTGTAGATCAAGTATATGAATATCTTTACACATTGGAAGACTACTTCTTGTACTGTCCTCGGAACTTAAAACAGCTAGCTCTCACTCTCTAAAAACTTACCTTAAAATTTAACTTCATGTTTTAAATAATACTTTGCATTCAGGGTAAACATTAATGATGTTTTCAATAGCTTTTTACAGTTCCTGTTCTCCAGTTTTGTTATAGACCATTAGGCAGTTGTTACATTCCATTTGTGGTTGAAGTTATCTTTGCTTTGCTTTTACTATGCCATATTGGTTTATAAACCATGTGGGAAAACTCCCAGATGAAAGGCCCTTCATCAATGCAAGACATTAGTATTCTATCTTTTGAGGAGAAGAGTTTACTCTCTAGGCATATGGCATTGAATCTAATTAAGGGCCTCTGCATCATTTAGTTCTAGCAAAAGCAAGACTGTCATTCTGTCATATTAATTTTATCTGTCACCTTAATGTTTAATAGCTGGGTCTAAAAAGCTAGGACGCTTGGCCATGCAGGAGAACAGCAAGGAAAGTTGCGAACAATATCATCATTCAATTCATACTCATTGGCAACCTGAGGGGCTCCCTGAACAAGGCTCTGGTATTTATACAGCCACAGGGGTCCAACATCACAGCTTTCCACAATGGCGTGCAGCCCCAGGACACAAGAAAAGCAAATTCAGCAGACAAATATACAACACAGGCTGGTTAAGAGCAATCAGAGACAGTGTGACTCCTCTCTGGCCAAAAAGTGAAGGGAGAGAATCACAAACCTGACAGACAACAAATAACTATTACCTCTAGCTTGAAAAAAGTAGCCTGTGCGAAAAAACACTTATCCTTACAGGAGCTGAGAATAAGCTAGCCAAATTTCCATGACCATGGAAATTTCCACACCATGCCATGCCCAGGCTTCAAACCTTACCCGTTGACTTGAAGGTTAAAATCAAATTCCTCAGTAAGATTTAGATCAACGATTTCAAACTCAGGCCTTGTATTAGATGATAAATGACAACTGACCCTAAGGCCTCTGTGTCTGGAAGGTACAGGAAGTGGGGGAGACTGTAGTGAATGGCAGGGCAAAAGGCCCACACCATAGTCGCAGCCTCCCCTCAGTTCAACTTGGTTTATTGTTATTAGGAGGACGGTACTGTTAGAAGTAATGACTGGTCAAGGGAAGCCAGAAAGCTGGATTTTAAAATTATTTGATTTTTAAATAATTCAAACTTAAAATACTATGTAAGCCAACATTCTGCAGAACAAACAAAAGCAAATCTGGACTAGAGACCACCATTCTGTAACTTCTGCACATGCCTAGAACTAGAGAGAAAGAGAGGTAATATGTTACATTATAGTACATACACCTATATGTATATTATCATAACTATAGGTATATTACATATAACCATATATAACTATAAATGGTTATATGGTTTTATTATATATAATATAGTTGCATGGTTATTTGTAGATACATAGATACACAGTAGATACACAGTAGAAAATAAATATATGGGAGAATCTTCAAACTAAGATAAGAATATTTAACCAGAAAAATTTGTACCATCTAGCCTGCATTCTATAAATACACACACACACACACACACACACACACACACACACACACACATTTTTTTTTTGGCCATTCCATGCAGCTTGCAGGATCCTAGTTCCCCAACCAGGGACCAAACCTGCTGCCCCTGCAGTGGAAGTGCAGAGTCCCAACCACTGGATTGCCAGGGAATCCCCATATATTCTATATTTTTAATCATTTGGGCAGGAGCCAAGCTGAAGTATCACTTGGTACTGATTATAAAAAGAAAATCTTACTAAGCAAATTTACAACATCAACAAGACTATAAGTTACTTCTTAACTTAAGATTAATTGATTCCAGAAACCTCTGAGTATACACTAACACACAAGGCAATTACATACGAGCCAAGACAAAAATGGATTCTTCATTAAGTTAAAATATAGATTGCTGGTTTTGTCCTATGTCCAGAATACAACAGTATTCTCAACTGTCATGTTTTTTTACATGGCAACAATTCAAACCTTTCATTAATTTACATAGACACCACTAGAAATCAGTTAAAAATAGAGGCTTCTAGCTAACATGATTTTACTACTTTCAACTTAAACTTACTACGTTTAAAATATAAAATTGTTCCAAGTGTCTTTGTTTTTGCTTCTAAAGATTGGAAAATTGTGCGTTAGCTTGATATATCAGTAGATCCTTTCACTAGTTTCTTGCATGACACATAAACTAGCTAAAAGAAAATTCCAGAAAATGATTTTCAAAAATGTTTCAGCAATGGTAACAGTCATGTAATAAGTACCTTCCCCCAGGGTAAGATTTCTGAACAATAAAGTTATTTGGATGTCTAAAATATGGAATATTTTTAGGGCTTCCCAGGTGGCGCAGTGGTTGAGAGTCCGCCTGCCGATGCAGGGGACACGGGTTCGTGCCCCGGTCCGGGAAGATCCCACATGCCGCAGAGCGGCTGGGCCCGTGAGCCATGGCCGCTGAGCCTGCGTGTCCGGAGCCTGTGCTCCGCAACGGGAGAGGCCACAACAGTGAGAGGCCCACGTACCACAAAAAAAAAAAAAAAGAAAGGAATATTTTTAAACATCTTATTTCTTTATATTTACTTTCCATGTAGTAAAATCTAATAAAAATGAAATGGAATAATTCCTTTTTATCACCTCCAGGATGTGGGTATACAAATCTATTTAAAGTTGAAAAACAAACCAACCTTCACAATGGTAAGGGATCTTACTGTTTCCTCATGAATGATTTTTTCATAACTGGGTCATTGGATAATTTAACTATTGGCCTGAAAAAGTCACTTAGCATATTGTGCATTTACATGTACTAAAGCTGAAAGAATGCATTCCTAAGTTTAAAAACACTTCCTTCTTATGCCTTGTCTCACAAGTGTAGAAATAATACTGGAGGGTCTTTTGATTCTCGAGTATTAATTCTTGTACCACAGCTTTATAAACAATCTGGAGCTTACAAATACAGCAGGAAAAGGAATTGGCTAAACAGAAACACTGGGCTGGGCAGTAGCGTCTCCAGGATGATCCAAGTATTTATATCCAGCCATCATCATGAAAAATGTCAGTACTCCTCTGGTTCACCTACTATCTGGAATGATGAGTGCTGGTGCCTTCCAATTCAGACACAGCTGTAAGGACACCAACAGGTGTCGTTTTATTTGTACCCATTGTTGCCTAATGGGGACAAAAATGATTACTGAGCATCTGCCAATTTGATAAAGTGCTACAATTATCCTCACCGTGTAACACCTATCAGTTCTTGAACAAGAGTATAAGTGGAATATGCCCAGGGAAAAATAGCATAAGTCTCCTAGTAGCTTTAGGATATATTTCAGTATTTTGTGTTTCTCCTTACAAATAATGGAAAGGGAAAATTACATTTTTCCTCTTTAAGCCAAACTTTGAAATACTAAGATACACATTTGTTTGATTTGAAAAATTATTGTTTGAAAATCAATTAATGTAATCCATCACATCAACAGACTAAAAAAAGAAAAATCATATGATCATATCAATAGATGTAGAAAAAGCATCTGACAAAATCCAACACCAATTCACGATTTATAAAAAGAACTCTAGGAATAGAGGGGAACTTTCTCAACTTAAAAAAGACTATCTACAAAAAACCTACAGCTAACATCATACTTAATGGTGAGAAACTCAAAGCTTTGCCAGTAAGATTAGGTATAAAGAAAGGATGTCCCCTCCTACCACTCCTTTTCAACATTTTACTGGAAGACCTTGCTAATGAAATAAGGGAAGAAAAGAAAAGAAAAGCTATACAGATTAGGAAGAAGACATAACATTGTCATTGTTCACAAATGATATGACTGTCTATGTAGAAAATTTGAAAGAACAACAACAACAACAAAAACCTCCTGGAACTAACAAGTGATTATAGCAAGGTTGTAGGATACAAGGTTAATATACAGAAGTCAACTGTTTTCCTATATACCAAAAACAAACCAGGGGAATTTGAAATTAAAAACACAACACTATTTACATTAAGACCCACAAAAACTGAACACTAAGGTATAAATCTAACTAAATATGTGTAAGATCTATATGAGGAAAACTATAAAACTGATAAATGAAATCAAAGAACTAAATAAATGGAGAGACAGTCCATGTTCATGAATAGGAAGAATCAATACTGTCAAGAGGTCAGTTCTTCTAAATTTGATTAATAGATTCAATGCAATGCCGATCAAAATCCAAGCAAGTGATTTTACGGATATTGAAAAACAGATTATAAAGTTTACATGAAGAGGCAAAAGACTCAGAATAGCCAACACAATACTGAAGAAGAAGAACAAACATGGAGGACAAACATTACCCAACTTCAAGACTTAAAATAAAGCTGCAGTAATCATGACAGTGTGCTATTGGCAACAGAACAAACAGATCAATGGAACAGAATAGAGAGCACAGAAAAAGATCCCATAAGTATAGACAGCTGATCTCTGATTAAAGAGCCAAGGCAATACAATAGAGCAAGGACAGTTTCTTTAGCAAATGGTGCTGGAACAACTGGACATCCACTTGTAAAAACAAAAAATGAAGTTAAGGACAGCCTATAGACCCTTCAGAAAAATTAACTCAAAATGGATCACAGACCTAAATGTCAAATCCAAAACTACAAACCCCTAGAAGATAACATAGGAGAAAATCTAGATGACCTTGGGTTTGGTGATGTCTTTTAAATACAGCACCAAAGACAATCCATGAAAGAAATCATTGATAGGGAAGACTTCACTAAAATTTAAATCTTCCGCTCTGCAAAAGATAATGTCAAAAGACTGAGAGGACAAACCACGCAATGGGAGAAAATATTTGTAAAAGACACATCTGATAACGGACTGTTATCTAAAATATACAAAGAACTCTTAATATTCAACAATAAAAAAATAAACAGGCTAATTAAAATATGGGCCAAAGACCTTAACATATACCTCACCAAAGAAGCTATAGAGATGGCAAGGAAGCATCTGAAAAGAAGGTCCACATCATATGTCATCAGGGAAATGCAAATTAAAACAACAATGAGATACTACTGCACACCTATTAAAACGGCCAAAATCCAGAACACTGACAACAGCAAATGCTGATGAGGATATGGAGCAACAGGAACTCTCATTCACCATTGGTGGGAATGCAAAATGGTATGGCCACTTTGCAAAAGGTTGGCCATTTCTTATAAAACTAAAAAAGGCTTATCATATAATCCATCAATTGCACTCCTTAGCACTCACCCAAAGGAGCTGAAAACTTATGCCTACACGAAAACCTGTGTATGAATGTTTATGGCAGCTTTACTCATAATTACCAAAACTCGGAAGCAGCCAAGATGTCCTTCAGTAGGTAAATGGATAAATAAACCATAGTACACCCAGAGAATGGAATATTACTCAGTGTTAAATAGATACGAGCTATCAAGCCATGAAAAGACATGGAGGAAGCTTAAATGCATATTACTATGTGAAAGAAGCCAATCTGAAAAGGCTACATGTTTTATGATTCCAACTACATGACATCCTCAAAAAGATAAAACTATGGAGACAGTAGAAAGATCAGTGGTTGTCAGGGGTTGGCAGTGGAGGAATAAATAGGCAGAGCACAGATGATTTTTACGGCAATGAAAACACTCTATAAGATGCCATAATGATGGTACATGCCATTATACATTTTTTCCAAACCCATGGAATGCACAACACCAAGACTGAACAGTAGTGTAAACTATGGACTTTGGGTGATTATGATGTGTCAATGTAAGTTCATCAATTGTAACAAATACATCATTCTGATGGAGGATGTTGTTGGAGGATGTAATCAAGAAGACATGACCACCAGTTGACCCAAGAGTTAGACCCAGGCAACTGGAGGCTCCACATCCCCTCCCCTGTCCTTGGAATGTGCATTCTGCTTGCCTTCCCCACTCTCAGAAGCTGCTCCAATTTATACAACCTTAAAATAGAAATGTGGTGTTGAGGCTGTCTGGACTGGGTACATAACTGAACCCAGTTAAGGCCTCTACATAAGCTTTTAAGACTCTGGTAGGTGGGTGCAGAAATCTACTTATCTTGTGGTTGCCCAAGACAAGCCTTGTAAGTTCCCTTGTTTATTAAACCTGTCACCTACCAATATGCAGTGGCCTGCCTCTTTCTTCATTCTCTCCTTGCCCTCCATGTAAGGGGCCTGGTTTCAGATTACACCTGGGAAGTTCCTGAGGCAGTTGTGAAACAACAGATGTTGATAATGGGGGAGATTATACATGTGTGGGGGCACGGAGTATAAGGGAAATCTCTGTACCTTCCCCTCAATTTTGCTATGAACCTAAAACTGCTCTAAAAAAGTAAAGTCTTCATTAAAATTTTTTTAATCTTCCATTGTTATCATGGATTTATCTAGTTCTCCTTATTCTGTCAATTTTTGCTTTATGTATTTTGAATATATGTTATTAGGTCAATACAGATTTAGGTTTTTTTTTTCTGTTCCTTGTTAATTGGACCTTTTATCATTATGAAATATCCCTCTATATCTCCAGGTAACACTCTTTCCCCTTAAAGTCTACTTTGTCTGACATTATTATAGTTATACCAGCTTTTGTGATGTGCAAGTGCAGAAAGGGCCATTAGTGTTTTCACAGTGTATTTTTTCATTCTTTCACTTTCAACCTTTCTATACCTTTGTATTTCTTGTAAGCAATGGATAGTTGGGTTCTGTTCTTTTTTTCAGTCTGAGAATGTTTTACTTTAATTGGAGAGTTTAGGCCTTTACATTTAAAGTAGCTGCTGATATATTTGGGTGTAAATATACCATTACACTATTTGATCTCTATTTGTCTCACCATGTCTGAATTCCTCTATTTTTTCCTTTTTTCTTGCTTTCATTCAAATAGAATTAGGGTTTTTTTCTGTTACTTTTCTCCTCTGTGAGTTTGGTAGTTGTACATTCTTTCATGTTGCTTTACTGGTTAGCCTATAGATTATAACATCATCTATGTTATATAATGCCACATGTATTTTAAACCTCATGATACATTATTATTATGCTCTTATACATATATTCATTTAGATTTTTCCACACACATCTTTACCTTTTTCATCACTCTTAATTCCTCGCTGCATTTGGAACCTTCTTTCTGGGATTATTTCCCTTTCACTCAAAGAATACCATTCGGTATTTCCTTTTGTGCGGGTCTGCTGGTATCAAACACCTTTGGTATTTGTTTTGCTGAAAATGTCCTTATTTTACCTACATTTTTGAAGGATATTTTAACTTGATATAGGGATCCTGGATTGTAAGAAATTTTCACTGAATCTGTATCTCTTACGCTCTTTATGCATTTTCTATTCCTTTATCTCTTCATGTTTCAATTTGGATATTTTCTTCTGACTTACGTTCCTGTTAACTAATTCTCTATTTCATAGCATCTAATCTGCTAGAAATTTCATCTACTGAATTATCAATATCAGTTACTGTATTTCTCATTTTTAGTATTTCCATTTGGTTCTTTTCTAAAGATTCTAGTTTGCTACTGAAATTATCAATCTTGTCTTTTATTTCCTTGTATACATTAAGCTATTATTTTAACGCTTTTAAAGTGGTCCCCACTTATTTCTCTTTAATATTATTCCCAAATTTAATTTCATCTTAACATTCTTAAATTATCTATTATGAAGCACTAACTGATTGCATGCTCAATATTCATAAAATTGGTTACTTAAAACCATTCATTGGGAATATTGACTCACATGTAACTAATAGTAGTGCCTAATAATTACACAGGAAAAGAGAAACCTTTTGTGCAATCGTGCTACTGTGTGTGTGTGTATACACACACACACACATATATATATACACAATCATATGTAATCATTGAGAGTTTTTACTTAGCTTACATGTGACTGATATACCTAGATATCTGAAAAAAATAATGTATTCTTTGTCTGAGAAATCACATATTTCCCTAATAAGCCAAGGAAAAAAATCATTCTCCAACTTGTTATTCTCCTCCTCCTCCACACCCTTCTCTTTGTTTTTGGCTGCGCTGGGTCTTTGTTGCTGTGCATGGGCTTTCTCTAGTTGCAGTGAGTGGGGGCGGGGGCTTCTCATTGTGGTGGCTTCTCTTGTTGTGGAGCACAGGCTCTAGGCACGCGGGCTTCAGTACTTGTCACACACGGGCTCAGCTGCTCCACGGCATGTGGGATTTTTCTGGACCAGGGACCGAACCCGTGTCCCCTGCATTGGCAGGCAGATTCTTAACCACTGCGCCACCAGGGAAGCCCCTACACCCTTCCTTTTAAACGTAAAAGGAGAGAGGAGCTTTTGAAGAGGAAGATACTAAGCAGATATTTTAAAGAGATTTCAGGTATTGAATTTCCTCATGACAGTTTGTTAAACCACAAAATCCATTTATCTTAGATATATATATTTCACATTTCTATTTCTCCAAGTTATGTAACTATTTCAAAGTTTATATCTGGCTTCTAGAACAAGCATATGTATTACACGTAAATCCCTCAACACTAAACTGACCTCACTGACTTAAACACATCTGGGAATGGGATTAATGAATTCAAATTAATCTCATACGGCTCTGTACAGAAGTAACTTTTCTATAACCCTAGTGGGCCCATAAAATCCATGATTAATGCATAAATAAAAAAATCAGAAGACTCTGAGTCAAGAATATCCGCAAACTGTCAGAATTCCTAGAAGCAAATCTCTCATCCTATAGTTGTATATATACAATACTATTTTAACTTATTTTGATTAAAATATGATTCATATCCTTTTATAACTCTCCATTACTTCTCCTCCCAAACAATTTTAGAATGTAGCTCTTCCATTTATTCATTAGCTTTTAATATTAATTATGATGGGGTATCTCTATTTTGTGAAATAGATACAAAAGTTGGTAAACTGGAAATAACTTTTGGTCATTCCAATCTTAACCAGAATTAGACTGTTAGCACACAGTTTATGGGCTTACCCTCACGTTATTAATCAATGTAGCATAGCCGTCTACTCTGCCCTATAGTTTATAAGATTAGACAACATAAACTTTTCTTAAAGTTATAAGTTCTTAGATCATTCTTTAACACCATACACAAAAATAAGCTCAAAATGGATTAAAGACCTAAATGTGAGACCGGACACTATAAAACTCCTAGAGAAAAACATAGGCAGGACACCCTCTGACATAAATTGCAGCAATATCTTTTTTGATCCATCTCCCAGAATAATGGAAATAAAAAAGTTAGAAGTTTTTACATTATGCTAAATGAAATGAACCAGTCACAGAAAGATAAAATACTGTATAATTCTACTTATGTGAGGTATCTAAAGTAGGGAAATTCATAAAAATATAAAGTAGGGTGGTGGTTACCAGGGGCAGGAAGAAGGGAGAAAGAAGGAGTTGTCCTTTAATGGGTAAAGAATTTCAGATTTGAAAGATGAAAAAGTTCTTGAGATCTCTTTCACAACAATGTGAATATACTTAACACTACTGAACTATTAACTTAAAAATAGTTAAGATGATACTCTGGTTTCTCTCTTGACTGAATAAATATTTCATCTTTTACTAAAAAAAATGGTTAATAAGGTTTTTAAAAAGTTGCAAGTTTATCACATCAAGGATATAGTCTTATCACACTAATCCTTTAGGAAGGCAATTAGCCTTTCAAATGAAATTCCAGTAAGCAAAATTATCAGAGGAATGTCCCCCCAAAATACTGTTTTCAATGACAGTGAAGTACAACTTTAACGGACTAGGATGCCAATATCTTCTATTATTTTCAAACTCCCAACAACAACAGGTAATATTAAGTCACTTTCCCCCAGACATTATATAGTTCAAGCAACTACTTTTCTCATTTAAAAATACATGTGAAAGGCACAGTGGTAATAAGGCAGGGTAAATCATTTCTAGCCAATGTTTACAGGGGCTGCAAACAACCCTCTAAGAATAGATTAATATTGCCTGAATTACACACTTTGTCTTCATACTAAGTGATAGCCAGAAAGCCTATAAGAACCAATACCTAAATCATAAGTAAATAATTCAATTGACATCAAAGCTCTTTGAAAGTATATAAAAAATTGGTATTATTAAAAGGCCTGCTAGAAAATGCTAATACTATTATAGGAAAAACTTACTACTATTACTCAATTTTGACAAATTAATGCATTTCTGGGAAACTGTAATAGCTTTTGTATTGGTCTTAGATCCTTATTTTCTACTCCTCTGTCTTCCTACCAGGTATTGCTCTGACCAGGGTAGAAAAAAGTTAAAGCACTTTAGAATATTGAAAGGAGCTTTTCTATGAGAACAATAGTATTTCTGATGTAAGCTGAAGTTTCTGTTTTAAAAAAATAGCAATACAGTGAGGGAATGGTAACTACCTAAACAAGATTTTTTTTTTGTGGCATATTCCCCAAAAAACTATATAGATCAACAAGAAGAAAATAAAAAACCACAAAAGTTCCATACTCTCACCATAACTGGAAGATAAAAAATACCAAAAAAAAAAAAATCAAATTATCTGCAAGTGGAAAAATAAATACCTATTTCTTGTAGAGTTATCTTCCAAGCTCCCTCCTACAGCATTAGCAAAAGCTAGGATGACCGAGAAAAACTGTGCAGGAGAAGAGGACAATAAAGGACCTAAGACTGAACTAAAATCATTCTCAGAATGACAAAGTGCACACTAGTTGCAAAAAACTGAAAGAGGATCCATGTGGATTAGTGTAGTGTTTACTCTGAAATGGAAAAGCTGTAAGGGAGGACTAGGCCTACCAGATATTAAAACAGACTGTAAAGGCTCTGTAATTGTAATACCAGTGCTTGAATAGACAGACCAGTTTATAGGACAGAAAGTGCAGAAATAGACCTGAGTATATATGGAAATATAGTACATGATGAAGATGGTACCTCATTTAACTAGGTCAAAGACAAACTTTTTATTAAATGGTGCTGGAACAACTGGGCAGCCATTTGGAAAAAGATAAAAATTAGATCTATACCTCATACCTTACACAAAAATAAACTCCAGATGAATCAGATATCTGAAAGTTAAAAATGAAATACTAGATTAAATATTAGACAAAAAAGAAACAAATATTAGAGAAAAATACGCACGAATTCCTCTATAATCTGAGGGTTGGGAAAGCCTTTCAAATTATTACTCAAAAACCTAGGTGCAATGAAAGAAAAAAAGTTGCTAAATTTTATTTAAAATTTTCATGGCAAAGAAACATCATAAGCAAAGTAAAACAAATGATACACTAGGAGAACAGATTTGTAATGCAAATCACAGACAGGAACTGGTATCACTAATATATAAAGAACTCTTAAAATTGGAGGGAGAATGTTCAGGGGAAACATCAGCAACATGGTGGAACAGGAAGCCCTGGACTTTCCCTCTACCAACAGACATACTGATTCAACAACAGTACATGAACAAACACCCTTTGTGAGAAATCCAGAAACTGGCTGAGAGGCTCCTGCATTCCAGGCAAATGCAAAACCAGCCACAATGAAGCCAGCAGGAAAACATGAGAGACCATTTAACTATGACCCCTACCCTTGGCCAGGGTCATATGATCAAAGGAAACTCCCAGCTCCTAGTTTCTCTCTGTCGAGGGAAAGAGTCAGACCACACCTCCAATAATCCAACTTTTTCAGGGGCTCCCTAAGGGGCTGGTTTCTGTCTATGTGTTGCAGAGTACTGACAGGACCTGGCACACACTAGATGCCTGGGGTCCAGTGACACCAAACACCGCAGTTTGATCTAGTATACCACCAGTTGTCATAGGCCTTCCGCCCAGCTCAGTACAGAGGAAGCAGAAAAAAAAAAAAAAGATTTCAGCTTCTCTCTGGAAAGGGAAAAGGCTGGACAGTACATCCAAAGGACTAATTTTCCAGGGGCTGCCCAACAGACTGCCTTCTGCCTCACCTGTCTTGGAACACTGATGGGACCCAACATATTCTAAACACATGGGGATCACTAAGATCGAAGATAGTGGTTTGGACTAGCATAAAGGTTTGACAGGCCCCCAGAACCTCTAGCTGGGATGATTGGTGAGGGTCTCCTCCCATAAAGCTAAGTCCAGGAAGACTGGAAGAGGTGGCTGTTTTCTCTAATGCACAAATACCAACACAAAGAGTCAAAGAAAATGAAGGAACAGGAAATGATTTCCCAAACAAAGGAACAAGATAAATTTCTAGAAACTAACACGAATGAAACAGAGATATATGATTTATCGGACAGAATTCAAAACAACCATCATAAAGATGCTCTAAGAAGTCAGGAAAATAAGGCATGAACAAAGTGAGAATCAAAGAAATAGAAAACATTGAAAAGTACCAAACAGAAATTTTCAAGCTAAAGAATACAATAACTGAACTGAAAAGTTCAGTAGAGGGGTTCAAAAGCAGACTAGATCAAGCAGAAATAAAGGATCAGCAATCTCAAAGATAGGCCAGTAGAAATTATCCAGTGAAAGAAGTAAAAAGAAAAGAGAATGAAAAAGAGTGAAGACAGCTTAAGGGACTTATGAGACACCATCATATAAACCAATATATACATTAGGAGAGTCCCAGAGGGAGAAGAGAGAGAGGACCAGAAGCTGATTTGAAAAAATAATGGCTGAACACTTTCCAAAGCAGGGGAAGGAAATAGATAGCCAAATCCAAGAAGTCCAGTGACCACAACTAAGAGGAACTCAGATAATCCACAATGAGACAAATTACGATCAAACTGTCAAAACTCAAAGAGAGAATTTCAAAAGTAGCAAGACAAAAGTGACTTGTCACATACATGTAACTCCCATAAGACTATGAGAAAACTTCTCAACAGAAGCCCTGCAGGCCAGAAGACAGTCAAATGATATATACAAACTGCTGAAAGGAAAAAAAAAAACTGTCAGCCAAGAACACTATATCCAGCAGAACTATCCTTCAGAAATGAAGGAGAGATAAAGACATTCCCAGACAGATAAAAGCTGAGAGTTCATTACCACTAGACTAGCCTAACAAGAAATGCTAAAGGGAGTTCTTCCAAGTTGAAATGAAAAGATGTTAAACAGCAATATGAAAGCTCAAGACCCCACTTTCAATAAAAAATAGAACATCCAGAGAGAAGATCAATTAACAAATAGAGAAATACAGCAACATTAAATTTGAAATGAACCTAACAGACATATACTTAACATTCATTCCAACAGCAGCAGAATATATACTCTTCACAAGTGCACATGGAACACTCTCCAGGATACAAAGCATGTTAGGTCAAAAACCAAGTTTTAACAAATTCAAGAATACTGAAATCATACTAAGTTCTTTTCTGACCACAATGGAACGAAACTGGCCATCAACAGTAGAAGGAAAATTTAAAAATTCACAAGCATGGGGGAATTAAACAGCACAATCTTGAACAACCAATGAGTCAAAGGAGAAATCAAAAGGGAAATTAGAAAAGACCTTGAGGCAAACAAAAACAAAAATACAACATACCAAAACCTATAGGATGTAGCAAAAACAGTACTAAGAGGGACATTTAGAGTGAAAAATGCTTACATTACAAAAGAAAGATCGCAAACAATCTAACTTTACACCTCAAAGAACCAGAAAAATAAAAACAAATTAAACCCAATGTTATCAGAAGGAAAGAAATGATAGAGTACAAATAAACAAAACAGAGAACAGAAAAAAAAGCAACAAAACTAAGAGTTGGTTTTCAAAAAGATACCCAAAATTGACAAAACTATAGCTAAATTAACTAAGAAAAAAAAAAGAAGACTCAAATAAATAAAATCATAAACAAAAGAGAAGACATTACAACTAATGCCACAGAAATTAAAAGATCAAGTGACTACTAGGAAAAATTATACACTAACAAATTGGATAACTTAGAAAAAATGGATAAATTCATAGAAAAATACAACCTCTTCATGACTGAATTATGAAGAAACAGAAAATCTGAACAGACCTACACCACATTAATAGAATGAAGGATAAAAATCACATGATCATATCGATAGATGCAAAGAAAGCATTTGACAAAATTCAATACTCTTTCATGATATAAACTCTCAACTAGAAATAGAAGGAAATTACCTCAACATAATAAATGCCATATATGAAAAGCCCACAGCTAACATCATACTTAATGGTGAAAAACTGAAAGTTTTTCCTCTAAGATCTGGAACAAGGCAAGGATGCTCACTCTTTCTACTTCTATTCCAAATAGTACTGGAAGTACTACAATCATAAAGGAGGAAGTAAAATTACATGTGTTTGCAGATGACAAGATTTTATATGTAGAAAACTCTAAAAATTACACACACACACAAACTGAACTAATAAATGAATTCAGTCAAGTTGCAAGATACAAAAATCAATTGCATTTCTATACACTAACAGTGAACTATCTAAAAAGAAAATTAAGAAAACAATCCCATTTAACATAGCATCAAAATTATAAAATACTTAGGAATTAACTAAAAGACTTGTGCACTGGAAACTACAAAACATTAATGAAATAAATTAAAGAAGACACAACTAAATGGAAAGGCATCCCATGTTCTTGGATGAGGAGACTTAATATTGTTAAAATGCCTATATGACCCAAAGCAATCTAGAGATTCAATATAATCTCTATCAAAATCCCAATGACAGAAAAAACAATCCTAAAATTCAGATGAAACTACAAAGGACTCCAAATAGCCAAAACAATATTGAGATAGAAGAACAAAGCAGGAAACTTAACACTTTCTGATTTCAAAACATATAAAATTATAGTAGTTAAAACAGTATGGCACTGCCATAAAGACAGACATATAGTCCAAAAATAAATCCACATATATGCAGTCAAGTGATCTTCAACAAAGGTGCCAGGACTACACAATGGGGAAAAGACAATCTCTTCCAAAAAAAGGCATGGGGGAAACTGGACATCCACATGTAAAAGAATGAGGTTCAACCCGATCTTACAACATATAAAAAAATCGACTCAAAATGGATTAAAGACAAACATAAGACCTGAAACTTAAATTCCTAGAAGAAAACACAGGGGAAAAGCTTCATGACGTTGGCCTTGGCATTGATTTCTTGGACATAACACCAAAAGCACAGGCAAGAAAAGCAAAAAAAGACAAGTGAGACTACATCAAACTAAAAAAGCTTCTGCACAGAAAAAGAAATAATCAACAGAGTGAAGAAGAAACCTACAGAATTGCAGAAAATATTTGCAAACCATGTATCTGATAAGAGATGAGTATCCAAAATATGTAAGGAGCTCCTACAACTCAATAGCAAAAAAATCAAATAATCCAATTTTTTAAATGTATAAAATACTTGAATAGATATTTCTCCAAAGAAGACATACAAAAATCTAAGAGGTTTGTGAAAAGATGCTTACCATCACTAATCATCAGGGAAATTCAAATCAAAACCACAATGGTATGTCACTTCACACCTGTTAAAATAGCTATTATCAAAAAAGACAAAAGATAACAAGTGTTGGCAAGGATTTGGAGAAAAAAAGAACCCTTGTACACTGTTGGTCAGGATGTAAATTGATACAGCCACTACTGAAAACAGTATGGAGGTTCCTCAAAAACTTAAAATTGTAACTACGGGGCGGTAAGAACAAGCGCCTTACGAAAGGCGGTAAAAAGGGAGCCAAGAAGAAAGTAGTTGACCCATTATCTAAGAAAGATTGGTATGATGTGAAAGTACCAGCTATGTTCAATATAAGAAATATCGGGAAAACACTAGTCACGAGAACTCAAGGAACCAAAATTGCATCTGATGGCCTCAAGGGTCATGTGTTTGCAGTGAGCCCTGCTGACCTGCAGAATGCTGAAGCTGCATTTAGAAAATTTAAGCTTATTACTGAGGATGTTCAGGGAAAAAAACTGCCTGACTAATTTCCATGGCGTGGATCTTACCCATGACAAAATGTGCTCCATGGTCAAAAATTGGCAGACCATGACTGAAGCTCACGTTGATGTCAAGACTATCGATGGTTATTTGCTTCGTCTATTCCGCGTGGGTTTTACTAAAAAGCGCAACAATTAGATTCAGAAGTCCTCTTATGCCCAGCACCAGCAGGTCTGCCAGATCCGCAAGAAGATGATGGAAATCATGACCCGAGAGGTGCAGACAAATGACTTGAAAGAGGTGGTCAATAAACTGATTCCAGACAGCATTGGAAAAGACATAGAGAAGGCCTGCCAATCTATTTATCCACTCCATGATGTCTCTGTTAGAAAAGTAAAAATGCTGAAGAAGCCCAAGTTTGAACTGGGAAAACTCATGGAGCTACATGGTGAAGGTAGTAGTTCTGGAAAAGCTACTGGGGATGAGACAGGTCCTAAAGTTGAACGAGCTGATGGATATGAGCCACCAGTCCAAGAATCTGTTTATAAATCAGAATTTTAATGGTGACAAATAAAAGACCTTATTTGTGATTAAAAAAAAATTGTAACTACCATATGACCCAGCAATCCCACTTTTTTTAAAATTCGCGCCACATGACATGTGGGATCTCAGTTCCCTGCAGTGGAAGCACGGAGTCTTAACCACTGGACCACCAGGGAAGTCCCCACTTCTGAGTATATATCCAAAGGAAATTAAATCAGTATCTTGGAGAGATATCTGCACTCTTATATTCATTGCAGCATTATTCACAGTAGCCAAGACATGGAAACAACTTAAGTGTCTGTCAACAGATGAATGGCTAAAGCAAATGTGATACATATATGAATAATACAATGGAATATTGCTCAGCCTTTAAAAAGAAAGAAATCTTACCATTTATAGCAACATGGCTGATCCTGTAAGACATTATGATAAGTGACATAAACCAGACACACAAAGACACATACTATATGATCTCACTTATATGTGAAAGCTTAAAAAGTCAAACTCATAAAAACAGAGTAGAATGGTGGTTGCCAGGGGCTGTGGAGAGGGGTAAATGGAGAGTTTCTTTTCAAAGGGTATAAAGTTTCAGCTATATAAAATGAATAAGTTCTAGAGATCTGCCGTATAACACCATGCCCATAGTTAACAATATCATACTGTATACTTTGAAATTAAGGACAATGTGGAGTTGAATTCCAACCCTTGATAGACAAGTAGTATGAATGAGAAATAAGCCCTTGTTATATAAAGTTTTTTGAAAATCGAGGGAAAAAGAGACCAAAAACTCAATGTGAAAAAAATGAGCAAAAGATTATATTACAATGGCCCTAAAATGTATGACAAGATGTTTAACTCCACTCAAACTGAAAGAAAAGTAAATTAAATCTACACTATCTCTCACCTAGCAAATCAACCAAACCAAATTAAACCAAAACCATTCTGTAACACATTCTGTAGAGGTTGTAGGGAAACACACCCTCTCATTTTCCCAAGGCTGGGATACTTTTAATTTCTTGGGTAGCAACTCTGATGTCACCTTTTCACAGTAACTTTCCTTGATCACCCAATCCAAAGAATCTGAAAATGTCTTAATTTGTTTATTTATTTCTTTCCCCTAACCCAGAAAATAAGCTCACTGGAGGAATGTACCTTAACAGTCTTTAAATGCTGCATCTCCGTAATAAGTATTCAACAATTATACGATGCATGAATGAATGAATGATAGATATGTAAAGGTTAAGAAAAAACTCTTTAGAGAATAAAAAAACATATCTAAGGTATGACAACTTTAGAATAGAAGACAGTATTTATAAATTCTAAAAATATGGATTCTCTTAGAATTCTAAGGGCAGTTGGATTTATCAGCATTTCTTAAAATATGAAAATGTAGCAGGAGTGAAATTCTACTCTCTATAGGTTATCTTTAACATTCCTGTTTTAACTTACAATTACTTTTTCTCACAAAGTGGTCATGATGTAATTATAAGCCTCAAGAAGCACATATCATTGCGTCTTTAGAAAACATATAGCAAAGTTATCTCTAGGTGGTGAAATTATAGATTTTTGTTTTCTGTTTTCTTTGGGAGTTTTGGCATTGAGGATGAATTATTTTTTGTAATTAGAAAAAGGCAATAAATGTTACATTTTAAAGGGAAAAAAGAAGTATAGATCAGTAAGGAGCAAGAGTGATTTTTTTTTTTGGTTGCATTCGGGCTTTGTTGCTGCGCGTGGGCTTTCCCTAGTTGCAGCAAGTGAGGGCTACTCTTCATTGCAGTGTGTGGGCTTCTCATTGCGGTGGCTGCTCTTGTGGCAGAGCACGGGCTCTAGGTTCGCGGGCTTTAGTAGTTGTGGCACGTGGGCTTAATACTTGTGGCTTGCAGGCTCTAGAGCGCAGGCTCAGTAGTTGTGGCACACGGGCTTCGTTGCTCTGAAGCATGTGGGATCTTCCTGGACCAGGGCTCGAACCCATGTCCCCTGCATTGGCAGGCGGATTCTTAACCACTGCACCACCAGGGAAGTCCCAAGAATGATTTTTCTATCTGAATACATTTCATCCCCAACAGTCTACCAGCCCAAGCAGCATAATTGGGAAGAAAAGCCCAAGTGTTTGCCTTTCAGCTGCTCAATTCAATACAGGGAGTGGTTTTTGTTGTTGTTGTTTTTCATGTTTTCTCCCAAATGCTGAGACCAGTGTCCCTAAACCTTAAAAAATATATTTATGTAGGTGAATCATGCCAACTTAAATCTGGCTGGACAAGGGCATCAAACTGCATTGAGAAATAAACTTCACTTTTGAATATATACACAAGAATGATATTTTCCAAATTTGCAACGTGGGTACCCGTTACAAATACAGATTCCTGGGTCCCACCACAGAATTCTAGTCAAAATCTCCAAGATCAGTCTAGTTTGGAAAACACAAAGCTAGAACTTGGGTTAAGCTTGCTCCTAGTCCCCAACCATCTCAGAAACCCTGAGAGGATTAATTTTTTCAAGAGAGTCTCTTTTTCTCCAAATGTGGTGCTCTGTCATCATGCAAGAGCCCCACACTTAGCGTCAAATGGCATTAGCTCAGCCAGTGCCAAAATGAAAATAGATATGAAATAAAGGCTCTCAACTCACCACCCTAGATAACTCACCACATAAGTCATGAAAGTAATATTCATGCATGTTATTTTTATCTGAATCCTTTAAAATTGTTGAGTATTTGGTTATATTTTCTTTGAGCATTTGTAGAATTCTGGATTCTGTAACGAATCAATATTATTTTCTCAATAGGTCTGAGAGATTGTAAAAAAAATGTGATCAGTTATCCACAGAGCATTTTGCCACAGGGATACCACGTTCTCAAACATCTACTGACAAAGACAGTGCATCCAAAGGCTTATTGTTTCATCTGTTGCCAGAGCTGCTCAGGAGGAAAAAAAGGTTGGGCTTTGCCCATTTCTCCTTGCTGCCATCATACATTCTTTCAGACCCATGTGTTTGCGTGTGCACTGAAAGAAAACTAATGAATTCTATTTCCTCTACTGACGGCAATTTGAGCTGAGCACAGGCCGCAGTGATGCAGTTGGCATTTCATTCATCATGCCCGCAGTTCTGCACCTGTGTCACTGCCAGCAGGAGCAAGGCAGTGTAACAAAACACTTTGCTCATCCGTATCCCCAGGGACGAGAGAGTGTACACACCAAGGAAAACAAACCCATGATAAAAATTATTTACATTAACTATCAATATGTATAGTTGCTGCAAACCATTTCCTGAAATGTTGCATCTTATAATGTTTAAACAGTATCATATAAATATCTGCAGCTTGTCTGCTCATTAGAAGGATAAAATCCTTCGGGGCTGTGGAGCATCTCTTTTTGTGGCCATCAACAAGGTAACCAGCTGCATATGGGCAGAAGCAGACGGAATATCATAGCTGCTGTGGGTGCCTCTCAGGATTTAGCCAGCGGCCCTGACCCCATCTGGACTTGCTAATACAGTCCATTTTCTTTTGGACAGTAATCAAGCAGGCTCTTCCTCCTTGTTATTTCAAGCCCACCACATCTCAGATAGTGCAACCAACCTCCCCTTCTAGCCACATCTCCGGAATAGAATCCTGAGGAAGGAGTTCCCAAGAACGCTGGGTCCCATTTGCTCCATATGCCAGTTAGTCCTGCTCACATCTCACCCACCTAGTCAGCCACGACACCTGAGCCCCTCACACAGCCAGAAACTGCTGTGCCTGCCCACATAGACAGGTGCCCTTTCCTACACTCTATGCCCCCTCCCCTCAAACCCAATCACAGAATTTCAGTTGGGAGATTACTTGAAGGTTTAAGTTAACCAAAAATGTAAAAGAATCTGTCATTCTAGTCAGGTGACACAAACCAAGTCAGTAATTTGAACAACGAAAATTCAGTATAAAGAATTGTTGTCTACCCACCACCAGAGCCTCCCATCAAGCCTCTAAGATAGCCTCAACCACCAGAGGGCAGACAGCAGAAGCAAGAAAAACAAAAATCCTGCAGCCTGTGGAACAAAAACCACATTCACAGAAAGACAGACAAGATGAAAAGGCAGAGGGCTATATACCAGATGAAGGAAGAAGATAAAATCCCAGAAAAACAACTAAATGAAGTGGAGATAGGCAACATTCCAGAAAAAGAACTCAGAATAATGATAGTGAAGATGATCCAGGACCTCGGTCGGAATAAGAACGGAGGCAAAGAGCGAGAAGATGCAAGAAATGTTTAACAAAGACCTAGAAGAATTAAAGAACAAACAAACACAGAGGAACAATACAATAACTGAAATGATAACTACGCTAGAAGGAATCAATAGCAGAAAAACTGAGGCAGAAGGACGGATAAGTGACTTGGAAGACAAAATGGTGGAATTCACTGCTGTGGAACAGACTAAAGAAAAAAGAATGAAAAGAAATGAAGACAGCCTAAGAGACCTCTGGGACAACATTAAACACAACAACATTCGCATTATAGGGGTCCTAGAAGGAGAAGAGAGAAAGGACCCGAGAAAATAACTGAAGAGATTATAGTCGAAAACTTCCCTAACATGGGAAAGGAAATAGCCACCCAAGTCCAGGAAGCGCAGAGAGTCCCATACAGGATAAACCCAAGGAGAAACACGCCGAGACACATAGTAACCAAATGGGCAAAAAGTAAAGACAAAGAAAAATTATTGAAAGCAGCAAGGGAAAAACGACAAATAACATACAAGGGAACTCCCACAAGGTTAACAGCTGAGTTCTCAGCAGAAACTCTACAAGCCAGAAGGGAGTGGCATGATATACTTAAAGTGATGAAAGGGAAGAACCTACAACCAAGATTACTCTACCCAGCAAGGATCTCATTTAGATTCAGTGGAGAAATCAAAAGCTTTACAGACAAGCAAAAGCTAAGAGAATACAGCACCAACAAGCCAGCTCTACAACAAATGTTAAAGGAACTTCTCCAAGTGGGAAACACAAGAGAAGAAAAGGACCTACAAAAACAAACACACAAAAAAAAAAAAAACACAAAACAATTAAGAAAATGGTCATAGGAACATACATATCGATAGTTACCTTAAACGTGAATGGATTAAATGCTCCAACCAAAAGACACAGGCTGGCTGAATGGATACAAAAACAAGACCCATATATATGCCGTCTACAAGGGACCCACTTCAGACACAGGGACACATACACACTGAAAGTGAGGGGATGGAAAAAGATATTCCATGCAAATGGAAATAAAAAGAAAGCTGGAGTAGCTATACTCATATCAGATAAAATAGACTTTAAAATAAAGAATGTTACAAGAGTCAAGGAAGGACACTACATAATGATCAAGGGATCAACCCAAGAAGAAGATATAACAATTATAAATATATATGCACCCAACACAGGAGCGCCTCAATACATAAGGCAACTGCTAACAGCTATAAAAGACGAAATCGACAGTAACACAATAATAGTGGGGGACTTTAACACCTCACTAAACCAATGGACAGATCATCCAAAATGAAATAAATAAGGAAACAGAAGCTTTAAATGACACAATAGACCAGATAGATTTAATTGATATTTATAGGACATTCCATCCCAAAACAGCACATTACACTTTCTTCTCAAGTGCGCACGGAACATTCTCCAGGATAGATCACATCTTGGGTCACTAATCAAGCCTCAGCAAACTTAAGAAAACTGAAATCATATCCAGCATCTTTTCTGACCACAAAACTATGAGATTAGAAATGAGTTACAGAGAAAAAAACGTAAAAAACACAAACACATGGAGGCTAAACAATATGTTACTAAATAACCAAGAGATCACTACAGAAATCAAAGAGGAAATCAAAAAATACCTAGAGACAAATGACAATGAAACCACGACGATCCAAAACCTATGGGATGCAGCAAAAGCAGTTCTAAGAGGGAAGTTTATAGCTATATAAGCCTACCTAAAGAAACAAGAAAAATCTCAACTAAACAATCTAACCTTACACCTAAAGGAACTAGAGAAAGAAGAACAAACAAAACCCAAAGTTAGCACAAGGAAAGAAATCATAAAGACCAGAGCAGAAATAAATGAAATAGAAACAAAGAAAACAATACCAAAGATCAATAAAACTAAAAGCTGCTTCTTTGAGAAGATAAACAAAATTGATAAGCCAGTAGCCAGACTCATCAGGAAACAGAGGGAGAGGACTCAAATCAATAAAATTAGAAATGAAAAAGGAGAAGTGACAACAGACACTGCAGAAATACAAAGCATCTTAAGAGACTACTACAAGCAACTCTATGCCCAAAAAATGGACAACCTGGAAGAAATGGATAAATTCTTAGAAAGGTATAATCTTCCAAGACTGAACCAGGAAGAAATAGAAAATATGAACAGTCCAATCACAAGTAATGAAATTGAAACTGTGATGAAAAATCTTCCAAGAAACAAAAGTCCAGGACCAGATGGCTTCACTGGTGAATTCTATCAAACATTTAGAGAAGAGCTAACAGCCATCCTTCTCAAACTCTTCCAACAATCTGCAGAGGAAGGAACACTCCCAAACTCATTCTATGAGGCCACCATCACACTGATACCAAAACCAGACAAAGATACTACAAAAAAAGAAAATTACAGACCAATATCAATGATGAACATAGATGCAAAAATCCTCAACAAAATACTAGCAAACAGAATCCAACAACACATTAAAAGGATCATACACCACGAACAAGTGGGATTTATCCCAGGAATGCAAGGATTCTTCAATATATGCAAATCAATCAATGTGATACACCATATTAACAAACTGAAGAATAAAAACTATATGATCATCTCAATAGATGCAGAAAAAGCTGTTACAAAATTCAACACCCATTTATGATAAAAACTCTCCAGAAAGTGGGCATAGAGGGAATCTACCTCAACATATTAAGGCCATATACGACAAACCCACAGCAAACATCATTCTCAATGGTAAAAAACTGAAAGCATTTCCTCTAAGATCAGGAAGAAGACAAGGATGTCCACTCTCACGACTATTAGTCAACATAGTTTTGGAAGTCCTAGCTATGGCAATCAGAAAAGAAAAAGAAATAAAAGGAATACAAATTGGAAAAGAAGAAGTAAAACTGTCACTGTTTGCAGATGACATGATACTATACATAGAGAATCCTAAAAATTCCACCAGCAAACTACTAGAGCTAATCAATGAATTTGGTAAAGTAGCAGGATACAAAATTAATGCAGAGAAATCTCTTGCATTCCGATACACTAATGATGAAAAATCTGAAAGGGAAATTATGGAAACACTCCCATTTACCATTGCAACAAAAAGAATAAAATACCTAGGAATAAACCTACCTAGGGAGACAGAAGACCAGTATGCAGAAAACTATAAGACACTGATGAAAGAAATTAAAGATGATACCAACAGATGGAGAGATATACCATGTTCTTGGATTGGAAGAATCAATACTGTGAACATAACTATACTACCCAAAGCAATCTACAGGTTGAATGCAATCCCTATCAAATTACCAATGGCATTTTTTACAGAACTAGGACAAATCATCTTAAAATTTGTATGGAGACACAAAAGATCCCAGATAGCCAAAGCAGTCTTGGGGGAAACAAAACGGAGCTGGAGGAATCAGACTCCCTGACTTCAGACTATACTACAAAGCTACAGTAATCAAGACAATATGGTACTGGCACAAAAACAGAAACATAGATCACTGGAACAAGATAGAAAGCCCAGAGATAAAACCACACACCTATGGTCAACTAATCTATGAAAAAGGAGGCAAAGATATACAATGGAGAAAAGACAGTCTCTTCAATAAGTGGTGCTGGGAAAACTGGACAGCTACATGGAAAAGAATGAAATTAGAATACTCCCTAACGCCATACACAAAAATAAACTCAAAATGGATTCGAGACCTAAATGTAAGACCAAACACTATAAAACTCTTAGAGGAAAACATAGGAAGAACAGTCGTTGACATAAATTACAGCAGGATCTTTTTTGATCCACCTCCTAGAGTAATGGAAATAAAAACAAACAAATGGGACCTAATGAAACTTCAAAGCTTTTGCACAGCAAAGGGAACCATAAACAAGACGAAAAGACAACCCTCAGAATGGGAGAAAATATTTGCAAATGAATCAACGGACAAAGGATTAATCTCCAAAATATATAAACAGCTCATTCAGCTCAATATTAAAGAAACAAACAACCCAATCCAAAACTGGGCAGAAGACCTAAATAGACATTTCTCCAAAGAAGATATACTGATGGCCAAGAAGCACATGAAATGATGCTCAACATCACTAATTATTAGAGAAATGCAAATCAAAACTACAATGAGGTATCACCTCACACCAGTCAGAATGGGCATCATCAGAAAATCTGCAAACAACAAATGCTGCAGAGGGTGTGGAGAAAAGGGAACCCTCTTGCACTGTTGGTGGGAATGTAAACTGATATAGCCACTATGGAGAACAGTATGGAGGTTCCTTAAAAAACTAAAAACAGAATTACCATATGATCCAGCAATTCCACTACTGGACATATACCCAGAGAAAACTGTAATTCAAAAAGACACATGCGGGCTTCCCTGGTGGCGCAGTGGTTGGGGGTCCGCCTGCCGATGCGGGGGGCGCGGGTTCGTGCCCCGGTCCGGGAGGATCCCGCGTGCCGCGGGGCGGCTGGGCCCGTGAGCCGTGGCCGCTGGGCCTGACGTGTCCGGAGCCTGTGCTCCGCGGCGGGAGGGGCCGCGGCAGTGAGAAGCCCGCTTAAAAAAAAAAAAAAAAAAAAAGACACATGCACCCCAATGTTCACTGCAGCACTATTTACAATAGCCAGGTCATGGAAGCAACCTAAATGCCCATCGACAGATGAATGGATAAAGAAGTTGTGGTACATATATACAATGGAAAATTACTCCGCCATAAAAAGGAACGAAATTGAGTCTTTTGGTGAGACATGGATGGATCTATAGACTGTCATACAGAGTGAAGTAAGTCAGAAAGAGAAAAACAAATACTGTATATTAACGCATGTACGTGGAACCTAGAAAAAATGGTACAGATGAACCAGTTTGCACGGCAAAAGTTGAGACAAAGATGTAGAGAACAAACGTATGGACACCAAGGGGGGAAAACCTCAGTGGGGTGGGGATGGTGGTGTGCTCAATTGGGCGATTGGGATTCACATGTATACACTGTTGTGTATAAAATTGATGACTGATAAGAACCTGCAGTACAAACAAACAAAAAAACTAATACTAAACTTTCTTTGGGTTATTTGTATGGAAATATGTTAATATAAGTGTTTCAGACATTACATGAAATTTCTTAAAAAAAAAAAAAGAATTGTTAACTGGTACTTCCCTGGTGGTGCAGTGGTTAAGAAGCTGCCTGACAATGCAGGGGACACGGGTTTGAGCCCTGGTCCAGGAAGATCCCGCATGCCTTGGAGCAACTAAGCCCGTGCACCACAACTACTGAGCCTGCGCTCTAGATCCCGCGAGCCACAACTACTGAGCCCATGTGCCACAACTACTGAAGCCCGCATGCCTAGAGCCCGTGCTCCACAACAAGAGAAGCCACCGCAATGCGAAGCCTGCACACCACAACAAAATGTAGCCCCCACTCACTGCAATAGAGAAAGCCCACACGCAGCCACAAAGACTCAATGCAGCCAAAAATAAACTAATTAATTAATTAATTATTTTTTAAAAAGAACTGTTAACTAGTAAAAGTTGGTTAACTACTAATGGGGCAAAGAAAACTCAAGAACACAGGAATAGGGAATGTTGGGAGCAGCTAATCCCCCTAAGACTGAGGGAGGTTATCCAAGGAAGGAACAGACTTGGAAATCCCCCATTCCAAACCAAGACTGAGATTTTAATCCCATTGGAGAGGGTTTGACTGTAGCCCACTGGATGGTAGAGAAGATCACTGGGATGCTATAGGCGGAGCTGCTTCACAGCCAGTAGTCCACTATGACGAGCAAGAAACCATCCTCCTTGGTACTGGAGAAATGAATGGTGAGTACAACTGGGTCTCTCATACACCGCTAGCAGCCATGTCATGAGAGCAAGAGCTAAAGCACCTTGAAAAGATCAAGAGACGCACTTTCTCTGCTATGACTTGCAGTATCCCTACAGTACCCTCTACTGCCAAAGCTTAACATTGGCAAAAGAAATGTTTGGTGTTGAGAAGGAAAAAAATCCCTCTACCTGTCTAGGTTCTTCTGGCTGGTCTAAGAATTAAATTGACATGAGACAGATTAACAGGAGAAAATCAAATAAAAGTGTGTTAATATGTATACAGCGGAGAGACCCAGGAGAACTGAGTAACTCACCAAAATGGCAGAAGCCCTCACCTTAAATACCATCTTCAGTTAAAGACAAAAAGTGGATGTTGGGGGTAGTGGTCTGGGACCTCAAAGGGGAGGAAGGCAATTGACATGGAGATGAAAAAGCAAATGTTTGGTAAACAAATGTTTGCTGGGCCATACAGAGGTAATGGGACACAGAGAGGAATTTTTACAGACTTTGCTAGGTTCTTCCCTGTCTGCCACACTTAGTTCATATTATACTGTAGTTAACTGTGGTGATAGCTCCCTTCCTGGAACAGGTCTTCTATCTATACTCTTTAGGCTGTTAGGGAAAGGTGAAAACTTCTTCCTGAGTCTTGACTGTTTTCAGCTGAAATAATCTGTATGCCAAAGAGACATTTTGCAGCGGCAAATTTTGCTCCCCTATAACAGGATCAAGCTCCAGTATCAAAACGCAGGCTTCCCCCTAACCACTCCTATTCAACATCATTATAGGAAGTCCTAGCTAAAGCAATAAGGAAAAAAGTTATACATATTGGGAAGGAAGAGAGCAAACTGTCTTTGTACTCAGATGCTAGGAATGTCTCTGTAGAAAACTCTGAAGAACTGAACAAAAAGAACTCCTAGAACCAACAAGCAATTATAACAAGGTACAGGAGACAAGGTAACATTCAAAAGTCAATTGCTGGGGCTTCTCTGGTGGCGCAGTGGTTGAGAGTCTGCCTGCCGATGCGGGGTACACGGGTTCGTGCCCCGGTCCGGGAAGATCCCACATGCCGAGGAGCGGCTGGGCCCGTGAGCCGTGGCTGCTGAGCTTGCGCGCCCGGAGCCTGTGCTCCGCAACGGGAGAGGCCACAACAGTGAGAGGCCCACGTACCACAAAAAAAAAAAAAAAAAAAAAAAAAAAAAAAAAAAAGTCAATTGCTTTCCTATACATCAGCAAAGAACAACTGGAATTTGAAATTAAAAACACATCATTTACATTAACATCAAAAAAAAACCTTAGAAATCTAACAAAATATATACTATATATGAGGAAAACTACAAAAGTGACGAAAGAAATCAAAGATCTAAATAAACAGATATTCCACGTTTATAAATAGGAAGACTGAATATGGTTATCAGTTCTTCTCAACTTGATTTAAAGATTCAGTGCAATCTCTATCAAAACTCAGGCAAATTACTCAGTGGATATTGACAAAGTGATTCAAAAGTTTACGTGGAAAGGCAAAAGACCTTTTTGCCTTTTATTGAAGAAAAAGAATAAAGTTGGAAGACTGACTACCCGATTTCAAGACTTACTATAATGCTACGGTAATCAAGACACTGTGGTATTGGCAAAGAATAGATAAACAGACTCAATGAGTCAGAATAGGGAGCCCAGAAATAGACCCATACAAGTACAGTCAACCAATCTTTAACAAAGGAGTAAACACAATTCAATGGAGAATGGAGAAAGGAGAGTCCAACAAATGGTGCTAGAACAACTGGACAGCTACATGCAGAAAAGAAAAAGAACCTAGACACAAACGTTACATCTTTCACAAAAATTAAAATGGAAAACTATAAAACTTCTATAAGATAACACAGGATAAAATCCAAGTGACCTTGGGTTTGGCAATGAGCTGTTAGATACACCTCCAAAAGCACAATCCATGAAAGAAAAAACTGATAAGTTGAACTTTATTAAAATTTAAAACTTCTGCTCTGCAGAAGACACTGTTAAGAGAATGAAAAGACAAAGCTACAGATTGGGAGAATATATTTGTAAAACATATATCTGATAAGGACATATATCGAAAACATACAAAGAACTATTAAAACTCAACAGTAGGAAAAACAACACAAAGTGAGCAAAAGATCTAAATAAAAACCTCACCAAAGAAGATATATAAATGGCAAACAAGCACCTGAAAGGACGCTTAACATCATATGTCATTAGGGAATTGCAAATGAAAACAACGAGGTACCACCATACACACCCATTAGAATGGCTAAAATCAAACACAGTGACAACACCAAATGCTGATGAAGATGTGGAGCAACGGGAATTCTCATTCACTGCTGGTGGGCATGCAAAATGGTACAGCCACACTGGAAGACAGGTTGGCAGTTTCTTACAAAGTTAAACATCGTCTCATCATACAAGTTGGCAAAGGAACTCACCAATATTTACCCAAATGAGTTGAAAAGTTATGTCCACACAGAAAGCTGCACACAGATATTCCAAAGTTTGGAAGCAACCAAGATGTCCTTCAGTAGGTAAATGGATAAACAAACTGAGGTACATCTATACAATGGAATGTTATTTAGTGATTTTTAAAAAGTGAGCTCTCAAGCCACAGAAAGACATGGAAGAACTTTAACGCATGCCAGTAAGTGAAAGAAGCCAGACTGAAAAGCCTACATATGGTAAAATTTCAACCATGCAACTTTCTGGAAACAGCAAAACTACAGAGACAAGAAAAAGATCAGTGCATTGTTAGGGTCCCAGCAGGAGGAGAGAAGGGGAAAGGGATGAATAGGTAGCACACAGGGGATTTTTAGGGGAGTGAACTATTTTGTGTGATACTGCAATGTTGGTTACGTGACATTGTGCATTTGTCAAAACCCATAGAAACGTGCAAAAGAAGGAGTGAACCCTAATGTAAACTATGGACAGTGGTTACTAGAGTATTGGTTCATCAACTGTAACAAATGTACCACACTAATGCAGTAATAACAGGGGAAACTGTCTGGGTGGAGTAGCAGGTAGGGAATATATGGGAATTCTCTGTACTTTCTCCTCAGTTATTCTGGAAACCTAAAACTGCTCTAAAAGATACAAGTACATTATTTATTTTTAAAAAGCAGGGCAAGGAAGGATGGCTTTAGAGCTGAGAGGCAATAAATTGACAACTGGCAGAGAAGCCAACAGGGTGGTGGAACTGCTCGTAAAGCTAACAGAATTTGAATTCAAGAAAGAGAATACTCTGGTATGGTCAGACAATGACTGGAGCACTAGAGTCAGCTTATCAGGACGTGGCCTATTGGAAAGGATCCAGGAGAGCTGGAAGTCTGAAAACTCTGGCCTGTTATGGAATTTGAGGGAATTGAGATGTTTAACTTGGAAAAAAAATAAATTTGAAGAATTTAACAACTATCTTCAAATACTGGATAAGTTGTCACTTAGAGAAAAGAATAAATTTATTCTATATTTTTTTAGAGGTCAGAGCAAGATTCCACGGAAGTTACAGTGAATCAAACCTAGCATTTTAGAATTGCTCAAACGTTGAACAGGCTGCCTTGGAAAGAATGAGGTTCAGTCAAGTCTGGAAGATCACTTATTAGAATAATTGCAGAAAGGACTCTTGCGCGAAGTTGAACTAAATCCAGATGATTTCAATGGTCCCTTCCAACTCCAAAGTCTATGAAAAGTCAGAAAGGTTATATAAGGTTTTGAAAGATAAGTAGGTGTCAAGCCTACTGTGAAAGAGGCAGAGGATGTATATGCATTACTATACACACACACACACACACACACACACACACACACACACACTCACTATACGCACTGAAGGAGTGAAATGTGGCAGAGTAAAAGCTGTTTATTTCCTTACAGTGTTGTACACATAATAAGAGCCTAATAAGAATTTGGACATTATTAAATTCAGTTTTGAAAGGTATATTTTCAATGTTACAAGGAATCCTGAATCAAAGTTGGCCTGCCTGAATTCCTCCCCTCCTACGCTACAGCTAAAAGGGGTGGAATCATGAGAAAGATAGGGAAAGGGTAAGCTAGGAAAAAGGGGGGTGTCACTGAAGCCAAGAGAAATATTGCCAGGATAAATGAGTGATCAAGACTGTCAAATGCAATTGGAGAGCTCAAGGTAACACAAGGATCGAAAAATGTCTCGCGGATCTGGTAGTTAGAAGGTAGATCTTAATGTTCAGTAGTATGATAGGTGCAAGTCAGATTTTTCAAAACTGAAGGCAGTGCACCATGCCTTAAAGGTAAGTGAATGTCTCCGGCAGGCAAGCCTGAACACTTCAACAGGAAGTACCCGTGCCAGGAAATTCTTAGGGATTGCCGCTTTTCTGCTCCTTGGTTTATTTACAGATAATAATTCAGATTGCTCTCACAGACATTTTCCTGCCTATTTGGAATTTAAGGTGTTCTGCTTGGCTATTCTGCTAACAATTCACCCCTGCCATCTGACAACCCCTACCCCCAACTTGGCTTTGTTTTACCAAAGCCCTTGATACAAACAATGGCAGCTTTGCACAGCCCTCTCTACTGGGAGCATCTGAGTTGCCTCTACACCCAGTAGGTAAGTGTAGACTATGCTGTGGAGAAGTTTGAATGAAAGGAAAGAGAAAGATAGGAAAGACTTGAAGAAAACAGTGTGCAGCACATTTACAGGCTAAAAGGAATGATCCGGTGGAGAAGGAAAGGGGGAGGACCTCCCTGTCTCCAGCAATCCTTCCAGGGCCAATGGAAAGTTCTTCCTTAAATTTAATTTTGTGTCAGCCTGTAAAGACTTTAAATCCTCCCAGTAAAAGTCAAACCCACAATTTTAAAGCTAAAACCCTTAAATGACTTAATTACATGTAACTACAGCATATACAAGATGGCACTCCATCAGTGATCAGACACAGGCAAGCAACCACAGGCCAGACCAGAGGAGCTTAGCAAAGGGTGTGCACTTTTTCCCAGTTCCCAAGCGCCCTGCAACTCACGTGGCCACGTTGCCAAAGGCTCCAGATATCAATAGCAGGTAGGTTCTAAAAAAGTAAGGGACCACGAAGTGACTTCCTTAATCAGTGGTTTTCAAACTTTAGCATATATCAGAACCACCTGGAGGGCTTGTTAAACACAGATTGCTGAGTCCAGCCCCATGGTTTCTGACTCAGCAGGTCTGTGTTGTTAGAATTTGCATTCCTAACAAGTCCCCAGGTGACGCTGACGCTGCAGGTCCAGGGCCGACACTTAAGAGAACCGCTAATTAGTCTGTAGCAGCAACACTGATGAACATTACATTTTTAATATCCCACTTTCCAGGTGACATTCCAGACCAATCAAAGCCAAATCACCAGGGGTGGGACCCAAGCATCAGTGTTTGTAAACCTCCCCAAGTGGTGCCAATTCCAACATGCAGACAAAATTGAGGACCACTGCTCTATATTCTTCCTTATGAGTAAAACAAGGCTGGTATTTGTATGACTTGTTCATGTTTGGCTAATTGCCTTTGTGAATCTCATGGTCCTGAGACCTTGTCACCTGAACCTCCACAGGTAGATCTGGGCTACAGCCTAGAAATCTGCATTTTAAGATTCATATCATCACAATCCCCAGATAATTCTGTGGCAGGTAGTCCAAGAATCACAGTTAAATGATAAAGTTCAAACTCCTTGTCAACAGAACACACAGCTGGTTATAATTTGGTTCCTGCATCCCTCACAATCACCCTTATTCCTTCCCTTTTCCAAACACGATGCATGTCTTTCCATCCATCCATTGCCATCCTCTCAGCCTCCAATGCCCTTTCACCTCTTATCACATGCTTAGTTAGTTTATATCCACCCACAGTAAACATACAACAAATAAAGTAAGAAAATATTTTATTATTATTATATTTATTACCAAAAGTAATAAATATTTTTAAAGTGTTACATTTTAACCATATATTGAAGCCATTTTTTAAATGTACCATTAGGGGGGAAATGAAAAGCATACATGTCGGGAAAATTGTAATTATCTTTAATTTTGAAAGAAAAAAAATTCTTACAAGGCAACAAGAAAATAACAAAAGCCAGAATAGAGAATGGGCAAAAGACAAAAAGGGTTAGAAATAAACACAAATGGCCAATAAGCACGTAGAAAAAAAATGTCCAGCTTCATTAGTGAACAAAGGGATGCAAGTTAAAACTACTTGTCAGGGCTTCCCTGGTGGCGCAGTGGTTGAGAGTCCGCCTACCGATGCAGGGGACACGGGTTCGTGCCCCGGTCCGGGAAGATCCCACGTGCCACAGAGTGGCTGGGCCCGTGAGCCATGGCCGCTGAGCCTGCGCGTCCGGAGCCTGTGCTCCGCAACCGGAGAGGCCACAACAGTGAGAGGCCCGCGTACCGCAAAAAAAAAACCCCTACTTGTCAGGGCTTCCCTGGTGGCGCAGTAGTTAAGAATCCGCCTGCTAATGCAGGGGACACGGATGCCACAAGGAAGAGTAGCCTGCAACTAGAGAAAGCCCGCGCATAACAACAAAGAGCCAACGCAGCCAAAAATAAATAAATAAAAAACAAAAAAAACCTACTTGTCAGGTTGGCAGAGACAAAAATGCAAAGCACCCACTGATAACAAGGGGATGAGGAAACAGACTTTCAAATACATTTCTGATTTGGAGAGGAAGTTGGTATTAACTTTCAGGATACAAATTTGGCTACAGGAACAAAAGCCTTTACCCAAGTGATTTCCTCTAGGAAATTTTCTTACAGAAATAATCATATACTTATGTATGGGTTAGTCAATTAGGATATTTTTCAAAGAATCATTTATAATAACTGGTGAACAAGAGGGGATAGAATGCTGTAAGTCCAGGAAAGAACAATGGAAGCACCTAATGGCAAAGGAGAGAGGTCGGCAAACTTTTTCTGTACAGCTGTAGAGTACGTATTTTAGGCTTTTCAGGACCCTAAGAGACGGGCACGACTACTCAACTCTACCATGGTAATGTGAAATCAACCACAGACATTACATAAATGAAAGGGCGTGGCTGTATTCTGATAAAAGTTTATGTAAGGACACTGTGATTTGAATTTCATATAATTTTCAGGTGTCATAAAATATTCTTCTTCTCTTGACTTTTGTCAGCCATTTAAAATTTAAAACCCATTCTCACCTGGCAGGCTGTACAGAAACAGGTGGCAGGTTGGATTTGGCCTGCAGCTATAGTTTGTCAACCCCTGGCATAGGAAAATGCTCAGAACATATTGGTAAGGGATTAAAGTAGATTACATAAAAGAATATAAACACAGAGAAAAGACTAGAACCAGAATATCTGAGATTGGAGCCCCAGGTTTTTTCAAAGCTCCATAGACACAGACAGATTTGAGAGTCACTGCAATAAAATGTTAAACAGTGGTTATTTCTGAAGGATGAGATTATGGGCAATTTATTTCTTTTTTGTACTTTTTGTATCTTTCAGATTTTCTACAATAAATAAGTATTACTAATCAGGAAAATGTTAAAATAAGCAAGAAAAATTTCTAGCTTGGAGTTTCTCAACCTTGACACTCAGGACATTTTGAGCCAGATAATCCTTTGCTGCAGGGCTGTCCTGTGCACCGCGGGAGGTTAAGCAGCATCCTTGGCTCTACCCACTACATACCAGAAGCACCTCCCCAGGTGTGACAACCAACAACCAAAAATATCTCCAGATATTGCCAAATGTCACCTGGGGAACAAAGTCGCCCCCCGTTGAAAACCACTGACTTAGAAGAAAGATCTGACCTCCAGCATACCTTTGTGAGAGGAGAAAGGATGGAGTATTGTACTTACCTTTCTAATCTTTAGGCCTCTATGAAAGGCTTTATGTTTGTCCAAACCATACAGTAATAAAAATACAGTGCTTACGAGAATAAACATTGTAATTACAAATGCAGTGGTGCTTGGAACATAATTTCTCGTTTTTACTTTTTCACAACTGTCTGATTAATCAACACTCTGGACCTAAAACCCTTCAGAAAGGTGAATTTGTTGACTTATTGAGATAAATACATTGAGTCACATGAGTTTTGTATCCATGAAGAGATTACTTAGGCTCCTGCAGTTGACAGTGTGAAGGGGATTCTTATAAGCTTATTTTTATACAACATTAGGAAAAGTTTTGCACCTGACCCTTTTCATTATGAAATGTTTCAGACATACATAACAGAATTGAGAATTATTTAACAACCACGTACTAGCCACCAGAGCAATGGAATAAAACCCTATACATACAATCACTGTGCTGCCCATCTATCACATTTTCAAACCCCCGAAGGTAATCACTTTGCCAAATTATCATCCCCATCCATTTCTTTATAATTTTTTGTCAACAAGTTCCACAGCCTGGTTTTAGCTATATGACCAGCACGGTACAGAAGACTCTTGAGTAAATTTATGCTTCAGCTCCGCTGAGGCCAAGGTACTGCACACATATCTTAGTCGTTTATAATCAAAAGATAAAGCGCACCCTGTGCGATTGAGAAAGGGCATTTGGGAGCCGCACCTGACAGACTCAGCCCTCTCTATGATTGCCCGCACTTCCTTTGTCCTGCTGCATCCTTTACATTTCTTAAAGCCTTAGGCGAGTAGAGTCTTGTGAGTCCTTTCAATTGTCCAACCTTGTTTATACCTTCAATGATATTTGATCTATGTTCAGAGAACAGGATTACATTTATTCCTAGCGGAAAAGATGTATTGTTTTCACATGCCTTTTGAAAGGGCTTTCAAGTTTTTTCTCATCTCTTATACTCAAAACTGATTAAAAATGTATACAGCTGCGACAAAACAAGAACAGATAGTATGAGTGATAGTGACAAATTTGCCTCTTTGCTAATTTGTAGCATTTTTCATTTTTGGAAACCTAAATGAACGTTCTTTCCCCTAATAAAATGTTTCTACAAGAAACCTTGCTTCTGATATCTCCAGATGTAAAGATTGTTTTTTCTGTATAATTCTTCCAATGCACATAATTTACATTCATGATTAAATTATTATTTTGTAAGATGAAAATCAGAAAAAATCATTTTGACAAATGTGCAGTGATACTCCGGGGCCATGCCTTGATCTTCTCCCAGCCTGTGTCTGGCTCGTGTCGTGTTCCTCCTTTGCCTTCTGCTCCTGTTGAAATATCCTCCTCCTCATCTCTGCTGATATAAATTCTACTTTACCTTCAAGAGTTAGCTTAAATCTGGCCTCCTCCATCAAAGTCTTCCTGGCCTGCCCCAAAGCCTTCCTATAGATCCATTCCTATAGAACACTCCGCCAGTGTTACTCAGTGTGGATAATACTAGTATTCCATTAGATGGAACTGTAGTCCTTCCAGAAAATTTTTAAGGTCTATAAGAATTGAAATCTTGTTCAATATCTCTTGCTTTATACATCTTTATTTTCAATGCCTAAAAACAACGCCTAAAAATCACCTTGCACATATTAGGAGCTGGATGAGTATTTGCAGATCGGTTTGATAAGGAGAACACAGAGGACATCATGTTCAAGAGTTTGGGTTCTGGATCAAATCCTGGTTGTACTGCTTACCATGGACAATTTACTTAAACTCTCTGATTCTCATCCACACAATAAGGATAATTACAGAATCTACCTTGTTGGGCTGCTGTAAAGATTTATAAAGATTAAATAAGAGAATGCAAGGTAGCCACAGGAAAAACTCCCTGGGTTTCTCCTTTACTCTTACCCTCACAATACTTCTGACACCAGATGTGTGGGTTTTCCACAAACATCAAGCAATTCTGCAACACCAGCTGGGTGTCCTACAGTTCAGTTCAGTTCTTACACCATCCATCTGTAGTTAGCACCAGATCCCACAAGTTAAGGGCTCAGTCCCATGAGACTGTCCCCACTTTAGATGCCAATCACCAGTCCCAGGTTGTTACCTGTACCTTTGACTGACCTGCTATAAACTGGGGCTCCCGGAAACTTGCTAGAACAGCTCACAGAATCAGGGAAATACTCACTTACACTTGCTGGTTAGCTATGTAACAAAGGATATAGATCAACAGCCAGATGAAGATATACATAGGGTAAGATCTGAAAGGGTGCTGAGCTCAGGAGCTTCTGTCCCCAGGGAGCTGGGGTGCACCACCCTCCCAGCACACAGATGTGTTCACCAACCCACCAGCCTCCATCCTAAAGCTACCTAGGAGCAAATCAAGAGTTGCCTCATAAGAATAAAATACACTTCTTTCACCCAAGAAATTCCAAAAACTGCAGGAGCTCTGCGTCAGGTACTGGGGTCAAAGAACAAACATTAGAACAAAATATACTCCTAGTGCTCTTATCACTTAGGAAATTACAAAGATCTTAGGAACTCTGTGCCAGGAACTGCGGGCAGAGACCAACATATGTATATTTTCTATTATCTCACAGTGGCTTAGCACATAGTAAACCTCAAAAAATGATAGACATTTCTTAAATTATCATCAGTAGTGTCAAGAAGGATATTTCTTCTTGCCTAACGATTGTACTAAGTTCTTCAAGATGAGAAGATGCTATTAGTTTATAACGTAAGAGTGACCCTCACCAGAGCGATACCTCATTCCACAGGCAAAAATGGGTTTGCGAAAGTCAATTTATAATATTCACTAGTATAATGTCCAAATAGGCATCAGGGAATCTGAAATAGCTGGATTCCGTATACATTATACTGGGTGATGCTGATAATATATTCTTCCTGGGTAATTCTGCTTTCCTTCTATCATAAAACATAATTGTGTCTAATACATAAATATAAACAATCCCAACAAATTAGTCCACACCAGAAAATCACAATTAGTTAATTCACTAATTGAGTGTTTTTGTACTTTATTATCAAATCTATTCTTTTTTGTTTTATGTTACATATTTTTATTTCTAATTAAATCCACTACTGACCAGAAACACATTAAACTTATCTTTCAATATTTAGCCTTCTTGCATTTACACATTCATTCAAAGACTACTGAGAACAAACTAGACTCAAGGCTCTGGGTTAGGCTGTCTGACGCGTTCAAAGATAAATAAAATATATTAGATCCTTAAAAATCTGTATTCTCTTACAGGAGATTAAACGCATACACAAATATCCATAATACAGTATAGGGTGGAACAAGTGTCAAGGAAGAACTAAAAGAATTCAAATAAAGAAGAAATCACTTCCAGGTAAAAGAGGAGGGAAAAGTAGCAGTAGCATCTGAAGTGGCCTTAAATCCTCAAAGAGGCATGCAAAGATGACAGGCCATTTCACAACCAGGACACCATTTCAGATAATATATTCAACTGTTCAAATTTGAAATATGTTGAACTGTTAATACCTGTAGCCAATATATAGGATCCAAATGAAACTAACAAATTATTTTTTTCGACAGAATGTAAACAGAACAATAATCATGAATTCTATTATTCCCTATTATGGATTTGATAATTCAAAGCTTTTAGCAGTAATTAGTAAATATCCAGACTGCAAAGATTAATAACATGTTCCTGCTAATAGCAAACACTTTTGGGATCAGAGTACACACACACACACACACACACACACACACACACACACACACACACACACAGCTTGAATTCTTTGCACCTAACATCTAAAATCTGAGAGAAAATATTCTTATTCCCACAGTCTTATTCCCCAATCTTCTAGTGCTTTAGAACATACTATCCCCACCAGGCAATGAGCCATGCATTATACACACTATATTTGGAATATCATGTCTAATTCTGAACACGCTGCAATTTAAGAAAAACAATGACAAGCATCTGTCCAAGGGGGAGTGACCAGGGCAGTGAGGGTCTAGAAATCATAGGTTATAAGAAACGGATGGGGGCTTCCCTGGTGGCGCAGTGGTTGAGAGTCCGTCTGCCGATGCAGGGGACGCGGGTTCGTGCCCTGGTCCGGGAAGATCCCACATGCCGCGGAGCGGCTGGGCCCGTGAGCCGTGGCCGCTGAGCCTGCGCGTCCAGAGCCTGTGCTCCGCAACGGGAGAGGCCACAACAGTGAGAGGCCCGCGTACCGCAAAAAAAAAAAAAAGAAACGGATGGGATAAAAGGGCATGGATGGTCCACAGCAAGAAGACTAAGGATGGATATTAGAGCTGTCTTCAAATATTTGATGGACTCTAGTGTTTTACCCTGGAGATGGGTGGCAAATGATCTGTTATTTGTAACAGTTAAAGTGTGGATTTTGCAAATGATTTATTTTTATATAAACTAGAAAGAGATCAATATTATCAAGATACTCTCCCTCATTTACATTTCAGTGTTTTCTTAAATGGTCCGTAAGTGTAATTATATGTATATCCAGTTATCTATATTATCTATGTTCCCATACCTCATTAAGTCTCTCATAAGTCAGACAGTAATTTCCCTAAGGCTCAAATACCATAATACAAAAGAGTTGACATCTAGAGCTAATGAGAAAAATTAGAAACAAGCAGGCAGACTCAATCTCAACCAAAAGAACAAAACAGAACAAAACCTTAAGCTTGTTCCATCAAGGAAAGGATCTTCTTAAAAAGTATTGAGCTGCCTGATACTAAAAGTATCCAAGTAGAACCTTCAGGATTATTTGAATGGTTATAGGAGGGGTCACCACAATGAGTAGGGGCATAATCTCTAACACCCCTTTTAACACTGAAAATCCATGCAACAGAATAGGTGTGAAAATATCTGGAAAACACACCACAGTTCTTTAATTCCAAAACAAATATTTGCCAAAGCCAAAACAAGAAACTACAACAATCTTTCTTTTTTATGAAGTTTTCTAGTGACACAATCCCTTCCATAAGGGGTGCAGTAGAGATAAACTTGATGACTGTGAGTCCCTACCCCAACATGTAAAATACTTCAACTCAATTACAAATCTAGGAACATGGGAATTACTATCACTCACGACTTATTGGAAGAATGAGAACATAGTTTCTCTAAGGAAAAATCATACACAACTACATAAATAAGCATTTGAATAAGGGGCAACCCATAGATAATTTGCTTAAAATCTTAATTGTTTTGTCAAGCACAGAGAGCTGAATTAAAGACAGGCAATCAAAGGCAGTGATTATAAAGCACTTATCCAGTTGGAGTCATGCTAACAATGGGATCCCCTAGCCATCACGCTAGCACTGGTATTATTTTGACATTTTTATAAACAATCTGTTAGAGGGAGACTTCTCCAGATTCAAAGAATAAATTTAGCTTCTTCAAGTACTAAGCTGTCAAACTGGTTAGGGATAAACTGCCTTAAAATGTCACGATTGAAGGAGTGGGCAGCAGAAAAGAGACAGATGGGCCTCAAGGTGAGTTGCAAGTAATGCTCTTAAGCAAAAATTACCCCAAGAATCAGCCACTTAATAATGGATGACTTTCCAATCTATATCTCTAATCCTGACTTCCCTTCATGAAAACCAGGCCTGTATAGCCATCTGCCAATTATATATTCCCACCTGTATGTCCCACAAGCACATCAAACTCAAGATATCTCAATGTGAACTCTTTATCTCCCCTTCTTCCCCACTTCAAATCCTCTTCCTGTAGTCTCCTACACATTTGCTAATACCATCAATCATCAATTGCTCAAGCCAGAAACATGGAAGTCACCATATTCTACCTGTAGCAGAGACAGTCTACCGGCCACCAAAATCTATGTTCTCCTGCACCACGTACCCCTTGCACTTTACAAGTGGTTTTATGACAAGTTTCTCTCCTATGAAATGAGAACAAAGGTGATGGAGGCCACTTTTGGGTCTGGCCCATAATACTCCTGTGTTTACACCTTCATGCACTTTCCCCCTTCCTAAGGATTAAAACAGCAATAATCAAAGCAATCTTGGAAGATAGATAGTGAAGACGGTCCAGGTGTGATGAATTAGGATCCCTCAGAGATGAATCAGATCCATCTACCACCAACAACAGCAACCTAGAACACACTCTAAACCTGAAAAAGAAATAAATTTTGACTGTTCGAGCTATTGCATCTTGGGGTCTCTTTGTTACGGTAGTTTAGCCTAGCCTAACTAATACACTACTCTTATCTGCCCATAATCATAAATCACCAAGTCCAGCTTCCTACATATTTCTCAAGTCCACTTCCTCCTATCTCTCCTTACTTCTATGACCAAAGCCCCTTATCTCTTCATTGTTCCACCACCTCTTTACACATGTCTCTCACTCCAGGCTTGCTCACTTCTCTGCTGTAGAGGATACCTTTTGGGTTTCTCACAACCCTACATTTCTCCATTCCACCATCCTAACAGTCTCTGGGGAGGCTGTCTTCTATGGAGGTTGTCTTCTGAGGAATCACTTCTCCCCAGTGATGTAGTAGCCTTGCTATCCAGGTAGGAGTGATACCATCACCTAGCCTCAGGGGAGGGTCCTAGGTGGAATTAGCCAATCAGAGTAGTTCTATACCCCTTGGCCTGAATTTTGGTTTGATTGCGTAAGAGATGCTCTGTATGTCTCTATTTTCTCACTTTAACATATATATAGTCCCAGGAGCTGTTGGCAGCCATCTTGCGACCAGGAAGTTGTAGAGACACCAAGGAAGGCAGAGCTGGAAAAAACTGAATCTCTGGTGACACAATTCAGCTGAGGAGTCAAACTTACCTTGCTACCTCTAGATCAGGGGTCCCCAACCCCCGGGCCATGGACCAGTACCGGTCCACAGCCTGTTAGGAACCAGACCATACAGCAGGAGGTGAGCGGCGGGTGAGCGAGCCAGCGAAGTTTCGTCTGCCGCTCCCCATCGCTTGCATTACTGCCTGAACCATCCCCCCACCTTCCGTGGAAAAACTGCCTTCCACGAAACCAGTCCCTGGTGCCAAAAAGGTTGGGGACTGCTGCTCTAAACATTCCATTTATGTGTGTCAATAAATTCCCTTGTTATACAATCCAATTTGAGTTTGACTTTCTATTACTTACGATGCAAAGGGTACTAATTGAAACATTCTTCATTCCAATCCCAGTTCATCCTCCACATAACTCAATAGAACAATGTCTTTAAAATGAAAACCTGATCAAATAATCCCCCACTTAAAAACACTGAAAGCTTTCCTAAGGCCTTAGCCCAACATACTGGGTCCTTTACCCCATCTACCTCTCCAAACTCATTTCATGGTCTTCAAATCTGCAAAATTCACGTACAGAAATACCAAGGACCTTTTTTTGTTGCTGTTGTTTTTGTTTTTTGTTTTTTGCGGTACGCGGGCCTCTCACTGTTGTGGCCTCTCCCACCGCGGAGCACAGGCTCCGGATGCGCAGGCTCAGCGGCCATGGCTCACGGGCCCAGCCGCTCTGCGGCATGTGGGATCTTCCCGGACCGGGGCACGAACCCGTGTTCCCTGCATCGGCAGGCGGACTCTCAACCACTGCGCCACCAGGGAAGCCCCCAAGGACCTTTTTGTTTCAGAAACACTGAACTGTTCCCTTATACCACACTACATTCCCAGAACTGTTTTCCTTATTATGCAGCAATTTCCTCCTCCTGGATGGGTGTAGTAGCTTTTGGAACTACATACATCCTCACCCACGTTGAAAAAGAAGCTGAAACATATTATTATGAGACACTCACCACAGAATTGTGTGTAGTAGTAGAAAGTTGGCAACAACTCAAATGCCCATCCACAGGAAAATGAATAAATGTATTATGATACATTCAGATAAAACTATAAGGCAATTAAATAAGTGACATATCTACATGAATAAATCTCAAACGTATAATGTTGACGAAAAAATAAGTCACAGAAGAATTCACACAGTATCACTGAAACATGCAAAGCAAAAAAATTATTGTATAAGTGAAAATACACTTGAGAATGATATTTCTGGGGAAAGAGGGAGGTAAATGATATCAGGGAGGGATGTACAGGCAGCTTCAAATCTATATGTAATGTTTCACTTCTGAAAAAGGATTTAAAGCAAATATTGCAAAAAGAATTAAGTATGGCACAGTGAGGTAGTGTTGTACAAGAATGTTCATTCTAATATTGTTTATACCATTTTGCACACTTGAAACATTTTTATATATTACATAAAATATCACGTTCAAAAGCTTTCTTATCCTCCTTCCCTAACCTCATTAACTTCATTAAAGCTGGTTCTACAGCAAATGGTCTATGACCAGAATAATGATGAAGATCTGGTCACCAAACTTTAGGAAAGATATAATCAAGCTAAGGAAGGTTCAAAAAAGCAACTGAAATAGTGCACTGTGTTGGTGGAACTATGGAAATACAGCTTCTCATACACTGCTGGTAGAACCATGAATTTGTATAACTTACACAAGAAAAACTTGACAATGTCTATTAAAGGAAAGAAGGAAGGAGAGGAGGACAGGGAAGAAGAAGGGAAAGAGCCCAAGTCAGTTTACTAGGGTTTTTGGTAATGCCTCCTGAGGAGCTGTCTGAGGTATTAATAAAGACTTCTGGACACACCAAATGCTTAACTTGCTAAGCAATATGGCAGGAGGCAAGACAATCCTATTTCTTTATTCATTCTCTTTTCAAGCTTTACCTCGTTTCCTTGTAACAATAAATGTCCTTAACCATAAAGTTTGCCTATAAAAGCTCTCACTCTTATATTTCTACTTACACAGCAGACAAAGAGTCCCTAGGTTGCTGGAGGGCAATTTTTCCTAAGATTGAATCTGGCCCACCACGTCTAAATCAAATCATCCCAAAGACCTATGTGAAGTCAATAAAAACCACACAAATAGAAATTTTACACTTTGTTGCCAAAAGCAGGTAGATGACAGCATGAATGAATAAATAAATAAATGTGTGTCTGTGTGTGTGTATACATAAAGAGAGAGAGATTAATTTAGGTGTACACAGGCAAGAAGTTTACACTAACAACTAATCAGGCTCGTTTCTGAAAGTAAAGAATCACATGCCAATATGAAATAAGGTTCTCGACAATTCTTAAGTTGACAGTTGAAAATTTTCCTAAACACAAATGTCATAGTTATTATGACAATGTGACTGTATCAATCACTAATGTTGAGAAATCACAACATAAATTAGGAATATATTATGTAGGGTCAAAACTAGCTTAATTATAACCTTACTGTGCCTTTAAATCACAGTTTCATTAGGGAGGAAAGGAGATTTTAAGGGAATTCAAAGAAACAAATTTAAGTTTCTAAAGGGAGACAAAATACAGAACTCCTTGGTATGAAGAGACGGAGAAAGCAGCAAATCTATTTCTGAACACTAATTAGAGGCACTACCTACTATAAATTTCAACTTTGTTAAATATAATTAACCTTGATATTAACTGGAAACCTAAATATTATGTTTGTTCTGATTCATAAAACACTCACTCTACTTAAGAACACTGGCACGTCACGATCAAGTTTGTAATTACTTACTAACCACTGCACTGCCCCAAATCTACAATATTAAAAAAACAAAACAAGAAAACCCCTGACATTCACAGAATGCATTGTTCAATAAAAGTCATTGACCAGTTGTCAGTAAACTGTCAAACGAAAGCCCTACAGGAAAGCAGAAGGGGAGAGGTCATGAAAATCAAAACAAGTGTGGCTGTGAGACTGGTTCGTTTACTAGAACTCATAATTTATACCAGACAGTTTTATGCTATTCTTGTGGCTGCATTAATAAAATATTTGTTAAGCGCCTGCCATCTGCTAGGGATTGGAAGGACACGGCAATACTAACTTCCCCTCCCTCACCTATTGCATGCAATCAGTCACCACATTTCACAACTCTGCCTCCTTGCAAGCTTGCTCTCTCACATTCTCTCACCTCCTCCCTCCAGGTTGCTACCGCCTTAGTTTAAGACCTTATGACACGGGGGCTTCCCTGGTGGCGCACTGGTTACGAATCCGCCTGCCAATGCAGGGGACACGGGTTCGAGTCCTAGTCCGTGAAGATCCCACATGCCGTGGAGCAACTAAGCCCGTGCACCACAACTACGGAGCCCGTGTGTCCTAGAGCCCGTGCTCCACAACAAGAGAAGCCACCGCAATGAGAAGCCCGCGCACTGCAACAAAAAGTAGCCCCAGCTCACCACAACTAGAGAAAGCCCATACACAGCAACGAAGACCCAACACAGCCAAAAATAAATTTAAAGAAAAAAAAAAGACCTTACAACACGCTCACATCTGGGCAATATATATTATATATTTTTAAATATTTTTTATTTATATATATAAACATATATATATAATTCACTATAGCACTGTCTGTATTAGCAAAAAACTGAAAAAGTCTAAATATCTAAATATCTATCAATAGGGAACTGGTTAGATAAACTATGGCCCAATAATCAAATTCTATGAAGCTGTTAAAAAGAACGACAACATTCTACGTACTGATATGAAATTATGTCTAAGATATATTAAATGAAGAGATCGAGATGCAAAACTTGTTTACAGTATGCTACAATTTGATTTTAAGGTGATACTGTTAAAATAAAATGTAGACCAGGATTGAAAATCCCCCAAGCAGGCAAAACCATTTAAGCCACATAAGTAAAACCAAATCTAGCTTACTTCATGAACACAAGCAAAACTTAACTCAGGTTATTCCTTGTAAATGCCTCTGACAATCATAAAAGAAACTTAAGTCATCTTCCTAAAATGGTATAAGGTAACCACTCTTAACCAATACCCTGCTATCTAGAAATGCCCCGTTGCAATAATCAATCACTGTAAAGGTTTAACAACCTCACCACTTTCACTTTATAAGCCATCCTGTAATGTCATCCCTCTGAGCTTCATCTCAGTATTGGATTTGAAGACTCCCAGTTCACAAACTGTTCTTTTGTACACAATCAACTCTTACTAAATACTATTTTACTGATCTGGTTTTAACTGTTATTATTTCTGGTTTTTTGACAATAATATATAGAACACACACACACTACACACACACACACACACACACACACAGGTCTTCTTCCCCATTGTAAGTTGAAAATATCATAAGTTGAAAATGCATTGAATACGCCTAAACTACCAAACATCGTAACTTAGCCTAGCCTACTTTATTTTATTTATTTATTTACGTTTTGGCTGTGTCAGGTCTTCGTTGCTGTGCGCGGGCTTTCTCTAGGTGCGGCGGCTACCCTTCGTTGCAGTGCGCGGGCTTCTCACTGCGGTGGCTTCTCTTGTGGCGGAGCATGGGCTCTAGGGTGTGCAGACTTTAGTAGTTGCAGTGTGCGGGCTCAGTAGTTGTGGTGCGCAGGCTCAGTAGTTGTGACGCACAGGCTTAGCTGCTCCACGGCATGTGGGATCTTCCTGGACCAGGGGCTCGAACCCGTGTCCCCTGCATTGGCAGGCAGATTCTTTTTTTTTTTTTTTTTTTTTTTTTTTTTGCGGTACACGGGCCTCTCACTGTTGTGGCCTCTCCCATTGCAGAGCACAGGCTCCGGACGCGCAGGCTCAGCGGCCTTGGCTCACGGGCCCAGCCGCTCCGCGGCATGTGGGATCCTCCCGGACCGGGGCACGAACCCACGTCCCCCGCATCGGCAGGCTGACTCCCAACCACTGCACCACCAGGGAAGCCCGGCAGGCATATTCTTAACCACTGCGCCACCAGGGAAGTCCCAGCCTAGCCTGCTCTAAATGTACTCAGAACACTTACATTAGCCTACAGTGGGGCAAAATCACCGACCACAAAGCCTATTTTATAATAAAGTGTTGAATATCACACTTCAGTTGAATGTAACTTACTGAATACTGTACTGAAAGTGAAAAACAGAATGGCTGTATGGGTACAGAATGATTGTAAGTGTATTGGTTGTTTCCCCTCATGATCAAGTGGCTGAATGGGAGCTGTGGCTGCCCGGGAAAAGGTCAAAACCGCAAATTCAAATTACAATTTCTACAGAATGCATATCACTTTTGCACCATCGTAAAGCTGAAAAACTTGTTAAGTTGAACCATCATAAGCTGGCGACCGTCTGTATACATAAATGCACTTACGCACAGACTCAAAATACCTAAGAGTCTGATAACAATGTTTTCCTCCGAGGGAAGGGAACCAGGTGACTGGGAGATGGAGAAGGAAGGAGATTTACATTTTACTTTAACACTTTGTCCTTTTTTGAAACTTGTACCATGTGCATGCCTATTCACAAACTACATAAATATAATGCTTTTAAAATAAAGAAAATGCTTTAAAATGTATCTCACATCAGGACTATTGCTATAGTCATCTCCTAACTGCTCTTTCTCCCACTCTCTTTTTTCTATTGAGATGGAACTTACATAACATAAAATTAACCTTTTTTTTTTTTTGCGGTACGCGGGCCTCTCACTGTTGTGGCCTCTCCCGTTGCGGAGCACAGGCTCCGGACGTGCAGGCTCAGCAGCCATGGCTTACGGGCCTAGCCGCTCCGCGGCATGTGGGATCTTCCCAGACCGGGGCACGAACCCGTGTCCCCTGCATCGGCAGGCGGACTCTCAACCACTGCACCACCAGGGAAGCCCTAAAATTAACCATTTTGAGGTGTACAATTCAATGGCTCTTAGCACTTTCATAATGATCTGCAACCATCACAACTATCTAGTTCCAGAACATTATCATCACCCTAAAAGGAAACCCTGTGCCCGTTAGCAGTCACTCCCAATTCTGCTTTCTGTCTCGACTGATTTGCCTGTTCTGGATAGGTCACATATATGGGACCACATAAAATGTGCCCTTTTATGTTTGCTCCTTCAGTCCACCCTTCACCCTACTCCAGAGTTAAGTACCCCTCTCATGCACCACCACAGCACCCTGTACTTGCCTTTCATGCTGTATTCTAACCACCCACTTGTTTGTATACTTTGACAGAGTTGAGCTGTAAGAGGGCAGGCTCCATGCCTGTCTTGTCTCCATTGTGTCTCCACTACCTAACATATATCAATAAACACAGAAAGCTGAAGGAATGCTTCTAAAACATAATCTGATTATATATTCCCTCACTTACGTAATGAGCTATAAACTGGACCTGGTAGGGTGAAAGCAGGAAGTGCCTTTTTTCCCCACAATTATTTTCAGACCTGCTTTGTTGGATTAATCTCTTCTTTCCATCCCTAGATGATATCTCAACTTTGGGGGGAAGCAGAAAAAGGCCAGTCTAAATCAGGAAAGAAGCATGGATTAGGGATCTTAACACAGGACACAGGCAAAAGCAATTCCCAGGATGTCTGTAAACGGCAGTTCAAAGACGGAGATTATGCAGTAGACCTGGAGAGCAAGCCATCCAGCCTGGAACTGAAAGATGAGCTTTCAGAAAGAATAGCGCACAAGAAAAAAAATGCAACTGACAGATTTCCTCACTGACTATACCAATCATTACGTCCAAAACTTGGGGGCAGAAATAGTGAGAGGTACATAGAGAACTAAATAATTATGAACACCAGGAAGAGTAAGAAGTAATACAAGGGAATATAACTTGCTCAGCTGTGAATCTGTCTGTTTACCTAAACATAATGATGTAAACATGGAATGTTGATTTAATAACAGTTAATCAAAATATAATTATATTGGGAAGATGGAGGGGAGATAAGTACATGGGTACGATGGGGGAAGAGGGCAGGCAAGGGTAGTAAGGAAAGATAGCTAAATCCGCATCTAGCATAGGACAAAGTTAATAGAGAATGTTTAAAATTGAAAACTCTGGATATAACAGGAATTTAAAAGTAAATACTAGAAATAGCAGCTAAAAGCATTCAGGTGAAAGTGACTGCCTGTAGAAAGTAGAAATCAAAGGGCAAAATAGAGTGGGGCTAAGGATGTGTGTTTTGGTTATAACTGTGATACTGCTGTTTAAATCACTGCTGGTTTAAGTACATGATTTTCATAAAAACAAATGATTTTTAAAAGCCCACTCTAATTTAAATCAAAAGGTCCACTCCCCCCCTCAATTCAAAGCTTTTCCCTTCTCCCAGCTGAAGCCTGAATCTGGCTTGGAAACTTAGAAGGGTGGGGAGTATGTTCACTCTGGTGATGGGCAGGCATCCCCCTTGCCTTGGAGTCAGCTGAGTAGATTGTGTTCTCTGAGGGCGGTTCTCTCCCATCTCTGTCTCCACAAGCCTTGTTCCTCTCCTTCACTCAGCCTACGTTTCAGCCTAACACACATCTTTTGTTATCTAGGATAAATGATGCTTCTCTGGCCTGTGTAGACCCTGGGTTTGAAAAACTCTCTCCCCCACCTCCTTTGCCCAATAAGTTTTCATCACACTTAAGGTCTCAGCTCAGAAGCTAGTGATTTCCTCCAAGAAAACTTTCAAAGTCTTAGTAGTGACCCACCTATGCTACCTCATACTTCCCCTAGCACAACACTGGTCACACCATCTCCCTACTAGACTGTAAGATCCATGAAGGCAAAACTTCAGGGTCATGCTCAATAAACACTTGTTGAATGAATGAATGGTCATTACATTCTCTCTGTAGACAAAACTTTATAGGGAGGCCAACTGTAATCAAAAGCTTGCTTAGCAGACACAGCATCAGAGTTAGGGGAAATAAATTAGTATTTACCCAGGACACTCCTATTTGCACTAATGCCCTGAATTAATTATTAATAGCAACTCCCTTGCTCACTCTATTACAGTGTCCCAGTTTGGATGATAAATGAGATGGGACGGCATGGCATATACCTCTCAGGGCAGGAACTGCGCCAGGGCATCCTCGCCTCAGGATCATGCTCGAGTCATCATCTCCCTCTATCACTGTTTCCTATATTGTATAACCAAATAGCCCTCTCCACTCTTGATCCCACATCCAGTGATCCAGTAATTCATTAGCTGGCCTAACGTCTCACCTCAATGAAAAGGCAACAGACCGTATCTTTACGGTGTTTCTGCATAACTATGCTAGGATCTTTATGGTTCTTTTACAGTTTAACCCTTCAGGCCATCTTAATTTCCTAGGAAAGAGGAAGCGGCCAGCAGTGGATACTGTTACCCTCAAGTTCTACCTACAGAAACCTTGTTAGCTAGGCATCCTTGATAACCCAGTCACAGTGGAGCAGCACCTATGTCTGCCCACATACACTTTACCTGTGAATAGGAAGGTGGCAGCAGTTCCAAATTCAGCAGACAAGGAAAGGGCATTTGGTTTTGGTGTGAAGAGCCTCATATGCTGAAAAATAACCTTCAAACTTCTGCCAGCAAAATTCAAGAACTGAGAAAAAAGGAAGAGGGAATTCCAATCTATTGCTCCTTTAAAATTGTGTACCTGGAGCAAGAAACCGAAAAGGTTTCAATCCTGCCCCAAAACTACAACTTGTTTCTGAATCACGGGATTCAGTTCCCAGCTTAGGTGGATCTGTTTTTGGAATTTTTTAAACTCATATTTGTTGTTTGGATCCTCCTTTGGGGAAAAAAATATGACACAGACGTTTCACAGTTGGTAAAAGCCGGCATGTAACAGCAGTATGCAGCGGGTTCGCAGTGCCAGAGGGCTTGGCGGGACTCCAGGAGCAGTCCTGTATTCCTCCACTCCCTTTCTCCAATGCTTCCCATTCTCACTCCCCCGACTATTGGTTTCGTAACCACCTTCCTCTATCACAACCACCTTGGCTCCAACTCAGCAGCAGCAGCCTATCCCTTTATAAACGCTGGGTATAAGGCAGCTGTGGCTGTGACGGGGCGAGATAACAGCTGTGACTTCAGTCAGTCCTCTTTCTGCAGCTAGGCCAGACAGGGCTCTTTGAAATGACATGACATTGTGTGATCTCATTTTAAAGGCCTCCCTCAATTCTCTAACCAAGATCTTTAACAGACTTTCTAGTTTCTTCTACACTCTGGTCGTTTGGAGTGATGGTACACAAATACCACACTGAAAAATATAGCTCTATTGATGTATAAAATGATTTGAAAGACTCCACTGTTCTAGGACAGCCACAGACTGAAGGAAGTTTCAAAATATCATCCCAACCTGCCCCAAACCCTAAGATTCAATAAAAATAAGCAGACTGACTTTAAACAAAGTAATATTTATCCCCCATATTTTCTGGTCTCACAAAGGGATTATATGTTTGCATATATTATAATTAGTTCCCATACAATGTTGAAATTCGGTTACAGGTAAGGAATAGGAGGACAAATACAAGCCAAATACCTTTTTGAAAAACAAAGATTTCCGGGAAATTGCTTCTCTAATACTTACCAAAAAGAAGGGGAAAAACAGCAAAAAAATTGATGAGTCTAAACCAAAGAAACTATTACATTCCAATGCCACAAACTTCATAAATTGATAGCAAAGTAGGGAAACAGAATTCCAAACCAAACCAACATGTTGTGGGAGGGCTTTCCACTTAATTTTTTCCCTGCCCCTCAAACACTAAATTGTGTATCACCAAAATCATGGAAATTCTCACTCATATCTCCAAATTTGGAGAGACTAACTAAGCTGGTATCACTGTCTTTTCCCTCTTTTAACAGGGGCACAATGGAAATGGCTGCTGGAGAAATAGATGAAATAAAGAAAGGTTTTTAAAAAGAGGCTCACCTTTGGATGAACTGAGGGCTCCAGAGATGCAGGCTGAATTGGGGAACAAATCCAAAGTCTATGATATCCAGTCCCTCTACCATGTGAATGAGATATACCTCTTATCTGGGTGGAGGAAACCTGGCTCAGGGCATTTAACAAAGTTTCAAAAGCCCAAGGATATAAACTAAAATACACACTCCCTTACTAAGTCCCCCATCCTCTGCCATGTCCCCAGATTATAAAAAGAGATTAGACACTAAATGTCCAATATTCAACTGTGGCTTACAGCACAAATAACATTGACCTCAGATAAAGTGGGAAATACAAGGAAGTTATCTATACTGCATAAGAAGAATCGAAAATTATAGATAGAGCTGTCCAGGTAAGGTATTAGAAAAATAAAAATAACAAGGTAAATATGCAAGCACACCACAGCAAAAAAGCAAAGAGAAGGAAAGAAAGGAAAAGAAAAAGAAGTTAGTCCAAGCAAGTATGTTACCCAAGGAACGGAAAGCAATTACTTTACCAATAATTAAACTATAGGACAACATATTATGAGCTCCATACAACAAGAGCTTTTTTTTTTTAATTTATTTTTGGCTGTGTTGGGTCTTCGTTGCTGCACGCAGGCTTTCTCTAGCTGTGGCGAGTGGGGGCTACTCTTCATTGTGGTGTGCAGGTTTCTCATTGCGGTGGCTTCTTGTTGCACAGTACATGCTCTAGGCACATGGGCTTCAGTAGTTGTGGCACGTGGGCTCAGTAGTTGTAGCTCACGGGCTCTAGAGCGCAGGCTCAGTAGTTGTGGCATATGGGTTTAGTTGCTCCGCAGCATGTGGGATCTTCCCAGACCAGGGCTCGAACCCGTGTCCCCTGCATCAGCAGGCAGATTCTTAACCACTGCGCCACCAGGGAAGCCCAACAAGAGTTTTTTAAAAAGCCTATATTTTTCTCTTTGCTTGAACATTCATAACCTCCAGAAGCATACAGAAGTCACTAATAACACTGATTATATATGGGGGAAGTTAACTGAATGGGTGGAAGATAAGAGTGGGTATTTTCACATAGAGACTTTCTTTTATTTTTGAACTATGTAAATATATTATCTATTTTTTTTTGGTTGAACAAGAAATAAATTCTGGTTGGCAAAAAAGAATAGAAGCTCAAAAGCAAGATGATAAAAGGAGATGAAAAGGGAGACTGCAGATATAAGAAACAAATTGAGGATCAAAATCATGCAGTACAGAACTAATAAATAAAATGGATAGAAAGGGCACAGAATTGATAAGACTGAGATTCACTCAACTGGAAAAGAAAAAAAAAACAACTGAGACATCACAATGATCACAAAAAAGTTAAGCTGTCAGAGAAAAGCTAACAATAATAAAGAAAAGGTTTAAAATAAAAACCCAAAACAATGATAAAAGGTGCCCCTGTAGCAGAGAACTCATCAAAGATAACAGAGAAGTATCCAAAGATGTAATAAAAGAAACTTTTCCTGAAGTTAGGTAAGATGTGAATATGCAGAATGAAAAAGCACACAAGTCCAGGAAAAACTGATGCAGAGCACTCCTCGTATTCTGGTTAAGTTATTAAACTTTAAAGATTAGGATAAATTTAAAAAAAAAAAGGGACTTCCTGGTGGTCCAGTGGTAAAGAATGTGCTTTACAATGCAGGGGACGCGGGTTTGATCCCTGGTCGGGGAACTAAGATCCCACATACCGTGGGGCAACTAAGCCCGTGCACCACAACTACTGAGCTCACGCACCTCAACTGGAGAGCCTGTGTGCCATGAACTACAGTGCCCATGAGCTCTGGAACCCACACACCACAACTACAGAGCTCATGTGCCCTGGAGACTGCACCTCAACTGGAGAGCCTGTGTGCCATGAACTACAGTGCCCATGAGCTCTGGAACCCACACACCACAACTACAGAGCTCATGTGCCCTGGAGACTGCACGCCACAACTAGAGAGCCCGAGCGCTGCAACAAAAGATCCTGCCTGCCTCCATGAAGATCCCACGTGCTGCAACTAAGACCCAGCACAACCAAAAATAAATAAATTTTTAAGAAAAGATTAGGAAATAGATCTTTAGGAATTCCATGGGAAAAAAGCAAATTACTACATTAGATGGTGCAGTGAGTAGGGAGAACCAGGCGGTGATCAGTCCTCCTCACAACAATATTCAAAGACAGGGCAGTGGAAATGTGTCCACAACATTGTAAAGGAAAGTATACCCAAGAATATTATACCCAGTCATGATGATCTTCAAATAAAAAGGCAACAGGGGCTTCCCTGGTGGCGCAGTGGTTGAGAGTCCGCCTGCCGATGCAGGGGACAGGGGTTCGTGCCCCGGTCCGGGAAGATCCCACGTGCTGCGGAGCGGCTGGGCCCGTGAGCCATGGCCGCTGAGCCTGCGCGTCCAGAGCCTGTGCTCCACAGTGGGAGAGGCCAGAACAGTGAGAGGCCCACGTACCGCAAAAAAAAAAAAAAAAAAAAAAAAAAAAAAAAGGCAACAGGCACACATTTTCAACCATGGAAAACTCAGGAAATAAAACACATGTAAGCCTTTCTTAGAAAACAAGACTGCATGAGTATGCAACCTATCCAATTAAGAGATGTATCAGAATGAAGAACTTGGGAATGAAGAACACATGGTAAAAGAATTGATGGTAAAGGTCTCATTTAAATATAAATTAATTGTAGATAACTGTAAATTAAGAAAATATAATATAACAAATATAAACCTTAGTAGTTCAAAAGTAATAATATAATAAGATAAAGAGGAGGTGGAGGGGCTTCCCTGGTGGTGCAATGCTTAAGAATCCGCCTGCCAATGCAGGGGACACGGGTTTGAGCCCTGGTCCGGGAAGATCCCACACGCCGCAGAGCAACTAAGCCCATGCACCACAACTACTGAGCCTGTGCTCTAGAGCCCACAAGCCAAAACTACTGAGCCCACACACCACAACTACTGAAGCCCATGCACCTAGAGCCCATGCTCTGCAACAAGAGAAGCCACTGCAAAGAGAAGCCTGTGCACCGCAACAAAGAGTAGCCCACGCTTGCCGCAACCAGAGAAAAGCCTGCACACAGCAACGAAGACCCAATGCAGCCAAAAATAAAATAAATTAAATAAATTTAAAAAAATAAAGAGGAGGTGGGGAAGTGGAAGAATAAAAATGATAATATCTTCATACTTCATATCAGGAATTTAAATTAATACTATATAAAACTAAAGAATATGTATGTACACACACACACACACACACACGCTCACCAAAAATCTCTTAATTTTTCATAACCTAAGAGGGATCATGGGATCATTTAGGAAATAATAACTCTTGTGGTAAAGAAACATTGATTCAAAAGCAACAATTCCTTTGGGCTTATTTCATTGTATTTTAATTTTGTTAAATTAAGGTGAAATTAGAATTAATTGTATTTAAAACAAATGGCTTGTGTAGTGTAATTCTATTTTAGAGTATTGTATTTACTTATCCTTCTTTCTTTTTTTCTTTTTTCTTTTTTTTGGCCACGCAGCATGCGGGATCTTCGTCCCCCACCAGGGACCGAACCCGTGCCCCCTGCAGTGGAAGCGTGGAGTCTTAACCACTGGACCACCAAGGAAGTCCCTTATCCTTCTTTCTATACAGGTACACAGAAGAATATTTGAAATCACGGTCACTAATGTTAATATCGATTATTATTAGGTAGTGGGATTTAGAGTGATTTCTTTCCCTTTCTTTACTGCTTAAATTCTTTGTCATCAGGAAGTATTCATTTTACCAAAACAAAAGAAATAATATTTATAAGTATACAGACCAAGTTGCACAAAGACCAAACTGGTTTTCAATTTAATTCCATGAATATTTTTATGAACACTTACTATGTGCCAGGTCTAATATTAGGCCCTGGGACTAGAACAGCAAACAAAATAAACACAACCCGTGCCCTCATACTGCTCACTGTCTTGAAGGTCTTTACTTCACTCAGATCCACTCACCTGAAACCACTTCGACCTCAGTCTCCACAGATGACAATGTTTAATGACAACTTCACAGAGGCCTTCTCTGGGCTAGATTTAGGAGGAGGCCATGCAGACAGTTACCTGTAAGAACAGCAACGTTTTTGTTTCAATATCAAAACCATTGTAATTTGCTATATCTTGCAGAGTGATTTGGGTATTTGAAGGAGGCAAGGGTAGGCAGCTAAGCATGAACTCACATCCCAGCTCAGGCACTTAAAGCCAGTGAGACCTTGACAAGTCATTTAATCTGAGCCTCTATTTCTTTTTGTGTAAAAACTGGGAACATAAATGTATTGTTAAGAGGACACAGTGAAGTGTTAAAGTATATAAAGCACATGTGACAGCATCTGAAACACAGCAGAAACAAAATATTAGCTATTGTTGTTTTTTTAATTGTGTTACTTCCGTCAAAAATCATGATATATTGAGAGATTCTGCCATCATTGTTGGTTCCATTATCATCAGGGTGGTCTAAAAATCATAAAACCATTTCTAAATTCTGTGAGCAGCTAATGAAAACATTTAAAAACAGGGGAAGTTCTTTTTTTTTTTTTGGTTAAGAAATTACACAAAGTAAATTAGATCTTTAACCTTTTTGATAAATGAAACTCAATGTAGTCATATCACAAATGACTAAAGGCATATAGAAAAAGCTTTGTATTCACCAAATCATAAGATATTATTACCAAAGTATAGAGTATGTTTCATTAGCCCTGAAGCAAGGAGCTTGAAGTATCTTAATTGCTTGTTACTTTTCCTCCACCTTCTACTGATAAACTTGAAGATAAAAGAGGGTAAATTTGATTTACTCAGGCAAAGAGAACAGATGTTATATGTTGTAAATTTTGCTAAAAGCCAGTAAGATAAGAGAATGCACTTACATGGTTGTCTAACCCTTTCCGATTTAATTTATGTGGTACAAGTAGAAACATTACGAAAGTTTTGCTTCTTCCTCCCCAGCGCTGATTAAATCAATCTGAAGAATTCCCACTAAACTAATCACCCCAAGACAGTGTTCTTTATTTCTAATGTTCCTTGGACAAGAAGACTACTAGCCATAGATTTCTGATAACAGAACCAGGGATCAAATCAAGAAAATAGAAGGACACATAAAATAAGTGAGAAGAAAAATAATTTCTAGATTAGATAACTATGCCTTAGGGTTACAAGTCTCAACTACCAGCTCTCTGAAGGAGAGACTATCCTCGCCAGTTCAGTGAAGAGTTATCAGCGACATACTGCTTGAAGGGAGAAAAGTATAAAGTCAGCAAAACGTAACACACAGAGAAAGAGCACATTTAAGAGGATGGGTTAGTTTTTATTGTAATGGGAGCTTCATAACGGACTTCTCTGTTCCCAGATTTGCCATACTCTAAAATCCTCCTCAAAGGCTGGGTGATAAGCTATAGGTTTCACAGCTATAAGAAAAAAGAAAAGCCATTATTCTTCCCTCCTTCAATTTAGGCCCAGACAGAAAGACTGTCCTGCAATGTTAAACACTCCAACAGGAGCAGCAGGTCAAGGGGATGCAATATAACTGAAGTTATTCAATTCATACCAGAAGTTGGAAGTCTGATATTGCAATTTTCTCTGTTGCCCTGGAGAAATTTTACAAACCCATGGTTGCAATTAACTTTGCTCCCTGTTTTTGTTTAAACAGTTGGGAAAAACAAAGTGCAACTTGAGTAAGGGGTCAGGCCAAGCTTTTATTATAAATGCAGATGTAATAATACTAATACTAATTACCATTTTTAGAGAACTTAGTATGCTCCAGGTAGGGGGCTGAACCCTTTACATACATCATTTATGTTCCCATAAAATTCCTAGGAGGTAGATATTATCAATATTTCTTTTTTACAAATGAAAAAGCACAGGATCACAACAATTAAGTAACCAGACATTGCACATCTATCTACAACACACAATTCTATCTCTCAGGCCCTCTTCTCCTTATAGCTAACACCTCTGAAGGCCTACCTGGCACCGAAACACACATATAGGAACACTTTAAAAGGCAACATTCGAGAGGCTTCTGGGAAGATGGCGGAAGAGTAAGACGCAGAGATCACCTTCCGTCCCACAGATACACCAGAAATACATCTACACGTGGAACAGCTCCTACAAAACACCTACTGAACACTAGCAGAAGACCTCAGACCTCCCAAAAGGCAAGAAACTCCCCACGTACCTGGGTAGGGCAAAAGAAAAAAGAATAAACAGACAAAAGAATAGGGATGGGACCTGCACCAGTGGGAGGGAGCCGTGAAGGAGGAAAGGTTTCCACACACTAGGAGCCCCTTCGCGGGCAGAGACTGCGGGTGGCGGAGGGGGGGAAGCTTCGGTGCCGTGTAGGAGAGCACAGCAACAGAGGTGCGGGGGGCAAAGCCAAGAGATTCCCGCAAAGGATCGGCGCCAACGAGCACGCACCAGCCCGAGAGGCTCGTGTGCTCACCTGCCAGGGCGGGCGGGACTGGGAGCTGAGGCTCGGGCTTCGGTCGGAGCGCAGGGAGAGGACTGGGGTTGGCGGCATGAACACAGCCTGAAGGGGGCTAGTGCGCCACGGCTAGCCAAGACGGAGTCCGGGAAAAAGTCTGGAGCTGCCGAAGAGGCAAGAGACTTTTTCTTCCCAATGTTTCCTGGTGCGCGAGGAGAGGGGATTAAGAGCGCTGCTTAAAGGAGCTCCAGAGACGGACGTGAGCTGCGGCTAAAAGCGTGGACCACAGAGACGCGCATGAGATGCTAAGGCCGCTGCTGCCACCACCAAGAAGCCTGTGTGCGAGTACAGGTCACTATCCACTCCTCCCTTCCAGGAAGCCTGTGCAGCCTGCCACTGCCAGGGTCCCGGGATCCAGGGACAACTTACCCGGGAGAACGCACGGCGCGCCTCAGGCTGGTGCAACGTCACGCTGGCCTCTGCCGCCGCAGGCCCGCCCCGCACTCCGTGCCCCTCCCTCCCGCCCCACCCCGGCCTGAGTGAGCCAGAGTCCCCAAAGCAGCTGCGCCTTTAACCCTGTCCTGTCTGAGCGAAGAACAGACGCCCTCTGGCGACCTACACGCAGAGGCGGGGGCCAAATCCAAAGCTGAACCCCAGGAGCTGTGAGAACAAAGAAGAGAAAGGGAAATCTCTCCCAGCAGCCTCAGGAGCAGCGGATTAAATCTCCACAATCAACTTGATGTACCCTGCATCTGTGGAATACCTGAATAGACAACAAATCATCCCAAATTAAGGAGGTGGACTTAGAGAGCAATATTGATGATTTTTTCCCCTTTTCCTCTTTTTGTGAGCGTGTATGTGTATGCTTCTGTATGAGATTTTGTCTGTATAGCTTTGCTTCCACCATTTGTCCTAGGGTTCTATCCATCCGTTTTTGGTTTTTTGTTTTTTTTTTCTTAATAATTATTTTTTATTTTAATAACTCTTATTTTATCTTTATTTTATTTTACTTTATCTTCTTTCTTTTTTTCCTTCCTTCCCTCGTTCCTTTCTTTCTTTCCTTTTACTCCTACTAATTCTTTCTTTCTACTTTTTCTCCCTTTCATTCTGAGCTGTGTGGATGAAAGGCTCTTGGTGCTCCAGCCAGGAGTCAGTGCTGTGCCTCTGAGGTGGGAGAGCCAACTTCAGGACACTGGTCCACAAGAGACCTCCCAGCTCCACGTAATATCAAACGGCAAAAATCTCCCAGAGATCTCCATCTCAACACCAGCACCCAGCTTCACTCAACGACCAACAAGCTACAGTGATGGACACCCTATGCCAAACAACTAGCAAGACAGGAACACAACCCTACCCATTAGCAGAGAGGCTGCCTAAAATCATAGTAAGTCCACAGACACCCCAAAACACACCACCACACGTGGACTTGCCCACCAGAAAGACAAGATCCAGCCTCATCCACCAGAACACAGGCACTAGTCCCCTCCTCCAGGAAGCCTACACAACCCACTGAACCAACCTTAGCCACTGGGGACAGACACCAAAAACAATGGGAACTGCAGCCTGCAAAAAGGAGACCCCAAGCACAGTAAGATAAGCAAAATGAGAATACAGAAAAACACACAGCAGTTGAAGGAGCAAGATAAAAACCCACCAGACCTAACAAATGAAGAGGAAATAGGCAGTCTACCTGAAAAAGAATTCAGAATAATGATAGTAAAGATGATCCAAAATCTTGGAAATAGAATAGAGAAAATGCAAGAAACATTTAACAAGGACCTGGAAGAACTAAAGAGGAAACAAGCAACGATGAACAACACAATAAATGAAATGAAAAATACTCTAGATGGGATCAATAGCAGAATAACTGAGGCAGAAGAATGGATAAGTGACCTGGAAGATAAAATAGTGGAAATAACTACTGCAGAGCAGAATAAAGAAAAAAGAATGAAAAGAACTGAGGACAGTCTCAGAGACCTCTGGGACAACATTAAACGCACCAACATTCGAATTATAGGGGTCCCAGAAGAAGAAGAGAAAAAGAAAGGGACTGAGAAAATATTTGAAGAGATTATAGTTGAACACTTCCCTAATATGGGAAGGGAAATAAGTTAATCAAGTCCAGGAAGCACAGAGAGTCCCATACAGGATAAATTCAAGGAGAAACAGGCCAAGACACATACTAATCAAACTGTCAAAAATTAAATACAAAGAAAACATATTAAAAGCAGAAAGGGAAAAACAACAAATAACACACAAGGGAATCCCCATGAGGTTAACAGCTGATCTTTCAGCAGAAACTCTGCAAGCCAGAAGGGACTGGCAGGACATATATAAAGGGATGAAGGAGAAAAACCTACAACCAAGATTACTCTACCCAGCAAGGATCTCATTCAGATTAAATGGAAACATTAAAACCTTTACAGGGCTTCCCTCGTGGCGCAGTGGTTGAGGGTCTGCCTACCGATGCAGGGAACACGAGTTCATGCCCCGGTCTGGGAGGATCCCACGTGCCGCAGAGCGGCTGGGTCCGTGAGCCGTGGCGTCCGGAGCCTGTGCTCCGCAACGGGAGAGGCCACAGCAGTGAGAGGCCCGCGTACTGCAAAAAAAAAAAAAAAAAAAAAAAAAAACCTTTACAGACAAGAAAAAGCTGAGAGAGTTCAGCACCACCAAACCAGCTTTACAACAAATGCTGAAGGATCTTCTCTAGGCAAGAAACACAAGAGAAGGAAAAGACCTACAATAAAAAACCCAAAACAATTAAGAAAATGGGAATAGGAACATACATATCGATAATTACCTTAAATGTAAATGGATTAAATGCTCCCACCAAAAGACACAGACTGGCTGAATGGATACAAAAACAAGACCCGTATATATGCTGTCCACAAGAGACCCACTTCACACCTAAAGACACATACAGACTGAAAGTAAGGGGATGGAAAAAGATACTCCATTCAAATGGAAATGAAAAGAAAGCTGGAGTAGCAATTCTCATATCAGACAAAAGAGACTGTAAAATAAAAGACTATTACAAGAGACAAAGAAGGACACTATATAATGATCCAGGGATCGATCCAAGAAGAAGATATAACAATTGTAAATATTTATGCACCCAACATAGGAGCACCTCAATACATAAGGCAAATACTAACAGCCATAAAGGGGAAATCGACAGTAACACATTCATAGTAGGGGACTTTAACACGCCACTTTCACCAATGGACAGATCATCCAAAAAGAAAATAAATAAAGAAACACAAGCTTTAAATGATACATTAAACAAGATGGACTTAATTGATATTTATAGGACATTCCATCCAAAAACAACAGAATACACATTTTTCTCAAGTGCTCATGGAACATTCTCCAGGATAGATCATATCTTGGGTCACAAATCAAGCCCTGGTAAATTTAAGAAAATTGAAATTGTATCAAGTATCTTTTCCGACCACAACGCTATGAGACTAGGTATCAATTACAGGAAAAGATCTGTAAAAAATACAAACACATGGAGGCTACACAATACACTACTTAATAACGAAGTGATCACTGAAGAATTCAGAGGAAATCAAAAAATACCTAAAAACAAACAACAATGGAGACAGGACAACCCAAAACCTATGGGATGCAGCAAAAGCAGTTCTAAGAGGGAAGTTTATAGCAATACAATCCTACCTTAAGAAACAGGAAACATCTGAAGTAAACAACCTAACCTTGCACCTAAAGCAATTAGAGAAAGAAGAACAAAAAAACCCCAAAGCTAGCAGAAGGAAAGAAATCATAAAGATCAGATCAGAAAGAAATGAAAAAGAAATGAAGGAAATGATGGCAAAGATCAAGAAAAATGAAAGCTGGTTCTTTGAGAAGATACACAAAATTGATAAACCATTAGCCAGACTCATCAAGAAAAAAAGGGAGAAGACTCAAATCAATAGCATTAGAATTGAAAAAGGAGAAGTAACAACTGACACTGCAGAAATACAAAGGATCATGAAAGATTACTACAAGCAGCTCTATGCCAATAAAATGGAGAAATTCTTAGTAATGCAAAACCTGCCAAGACTGAATCAAGGAGAAATCGAAAATATGAACAGACCAATCAGAAGCACTGAAATTTAAATTGTGATTAAAAATCTTCCAACAAACAAAAGCCCAGGACCAGATGGCTTCACAGGCGAATTCTATCAAACATTTAGAGAAGAGCTAACACCTATCCTTCTCAAACTCTTCCAAAATATAGCAGAGGGAGGAACACCCCCAAACCCATTCTATGAGGCTGCCATCACCCAGATACCAAAACCAGAGAAAGATGTCACCAAAAAAGAAAACTATAGGCCAATATCACTGATGAACATAGATGCAAATATCCTCAACAAAATACTAGCAAAGAGAATCCAACAGCACATTAAAAGGATCATACACCATGATCCAGTGGGGTTTATTCCAGGAATGCAAGGATTCTTCAATATATGCAAATCAATCAACATGATACACCATATTAACAAACTGAAGGAGAAAAACCATATGGTCATCTCAATAGATGCAGAGAAAGCTTTCGACAAAGTTCAACACCCATTTATGATAAAAACCCTCCAGAAAGTAGGCATAGAGGGAACTTTCCTCAACATAATAAAGGCCATATATGACAAACCCACAGCCAACATCATCCTCAATGGTGAAAAACTGAAAGCATTTCTACTAAGATCAGGAACAAGACAAGGTTGCCCACTCTCACCACTCTTATTCAATATAATTTTGGAAGTTTTAGCCACAGCAGTCAGAGAAGAAAAGGAAATAAAAGGAATCCAAATCAGAAAGGAAGAAGTAAAGCTGTCACTGTTTGCAGATGACATGATACTATACATAGAGAATCCTAAAGATGCTACCAGAAAACTACTAGGGGTAATAAATGAATTTGGTAAAGTTGCAGGATAGAAAATTAATGCACAGAAATCTCTGACATTCCTATACACTAATGATGAAAAATCTGAAAGTGAAATCAAGAAAACACTGCCATTTACCATTGCAACAAAAAGAATAAAATATCTAAGAATAAACCTATGTAAAGAGACAAAAGACCTGTATGCAGAAAATTATAAGACACTGATGAAAGAAATTAAAGATGATACAAATAGATGGAGAGATATACCATGTTCTTGGATTGGAAGAATCAACATTGTGAAAATGACTCTACTACCTAAAGCAATCTACAGATTCAATGCAATCCCTATCAAACTACCACTGGCATTTTTCACAGAACTAGAACAAAAAATTTCACTATTTGTATGGAAACAAAAAGACCCCGAATAGCCAAAGCAATCTTGGGAACGAAAAATGGAGTTGGAGGAATCAGGCTCCCTGACTTCAGACTATACTACAAAGCTACAGTAATCAAGAGAGTATGGTACTGGCACAAAAACAGAAATATAGATCAATGGAACAGGATCGAAAGCCCAGAGATAAACCCACGCACATATGGTCACCTTATCTTTGATGAAGGAGGCAGGAATGTACAGTGGAGAAAGGAGAGCCTCTTCAATAAGTGGTGCTGGGAAAACTGGACAGGTACATGTAAAAGTATGAGATTAGATCACTCCCTAACACCATACATAAAAATAAGCTCAAAATGGACTAAAGACCTAAATTTAAGGCCAGAAACTATCAAACTCTTATAGGAAAACATAGGCAAAACACTCTATGACATAAATCACAGCAAGATCCTTTTTGACCCACCTCCTAGAGAAATGGAAATAAAAACAAAAATAAACAAATGGGACCTAATGAAACTTCAAAGCTTTTGCACAGCAAAGGAAACCATAGGAACTGACAAAGGATTAATCTCCAAAATTTATAAGCATCTCATGTAGCTCAATAACAAAAAAACAAACAATCCAATCCAAAAATGGGCAGAAGACCTAAATAGACATTTCTCCAAAGAAGATATACAGACTGCCAACAAAGCATGAAAGAATGCTCAACATCATTAATCATTAGGGAAATGCAAATCAAAACTACAATGAGATATCATCTCACACCAGTCAGAATGACCATCATCAAAAAAGCTAGAAACAATAAATGCTGGAGAGGGTGTGGCGAAAAGGGAACACTCCTGCACTGCTGGTGGGAATGTGAATTGGTACAGCCACTATGGAGAACAGTATGGAGGTTCCTTAAAAACCTACAAATAGAACTACCCTATGACCCAGCAATCCCACTACTGGGCATATACCATGAGAAAACCATAATTCAAAAAGAGTCATGTACCAAAATGTTCATTGCAGCTCTATTTACAATAGCCCAGAGATGGAAACAACCTAAGTGCCCATCATCGGATGAATGGATAAAGAAGATGTGGCACATATATACAATGGAATATTACTCAGCCATAAAAAGAAACGAAATTGAGCTATTTGTAATGAGGTGGATGGACCTAGAGTCTGTCATACAGAGTGAAGTAAGTCAGAAAGAGAAAGACAAATACCGTATGCTAACACATATACATGGAATTTAAGAAAAAAAATGTCATGAGGAACCTAGGGTTAAGATGGGAATAAAGACACAGACCTACTAGAGAATGGACTTGAGGATATGGGGAGGGGGAAGGGTAAACTGTGACAAAGTGAGAGAGTGGCATGGACATATATACACTACCAAATGTAAAATAGATAGCTAGTGGGAAGCAGCCGCATAGCACAGGGAGATCATCTCGGTGCTTTGTGTCCACCTATAGGGGTGGGATAGGGAGGGTGGGAGGGAGGGAGATGCAAGAGGGAAGAGGTATGGTAAGATATATATCTGTATAACTGATTCACTTTGTTATAAAGCAGAAACTAACACACCACTGTAAAGCAATTATACTCCAATAAAGATGTAAAAAACAAAAACACATCTCACAAAAAAATAAATAAAGAACCAACTCTTTTATGTATTCATCAATACTATTCCATGTGCAGTTTCCTAATTAATTTGTTTCTCTTTTTATGTATTCATGTCTTTTGTTTCTTTGGTATTATTTTATTCTGCTTTATAGTATCATGATTTTTTTTCATTGTCTTCCCCAAAATAAAACAATATTTGTAAAAAATAAATAAATAAAATAAAATAAAATTTCTGTCATTTGGAACTTCACTATGACATGAATAAGAAAAGATATGAAGTCAGTAGCTTTCAAATCAATTTAATTCTAGGAATGATCATATTTATAATGATTTAAATCATCCAATTGATTTTACTTGAGATTTTTAACAACGAAATTAGACAGAGAGTAGAAAGAAATGTGAGCTGTAACTATTGGAAAGGAAAGGCAAAATTATCCCTATTTGTAGCCAATATGATTGTATACCTGGATAAACTAAGAGAATCAACTGAAAAACAAATTCTTTTAAAGTGGAACATAAAATTAATACACAGAAACCAACGGTCATCTGTCATCAACAACAACCACAAGCCAACATAATGGAAGAGAAGACCTTGTATACAAGAGCAGCAGAGACGATAAAATGCCTGGGAATAAACTAACCAAGAAATGTGCAAAACCTAAAAGAGAAGGACTGTGAAATAATCGCAAAGGAAACAAAATTAGACTTGAAAAATGGAATGATATACCATGTTCTTGGAAAGGAAAACAGCATTATAAATACTTCAGTTACCCTAAATTAATCCATAAATTTAATATCACCCTCATAAAAATAACAAGAGATATTTTTTGAGGTAGACAAGCTGATTGTAATGTCTATGTGGAAAAATGAAACAAGACCAACCAGAAGAACTCTAAAAAAGAAGAATGAAGAGGAACTAGCACTACAAGATATCTTAATAACTATGAAAAACTGTTGGATCTACATTTCACATTGCATATCACAATAAACTCCAAATGTATCAGATATTCAATCATAAGCTTTGAAACCATTAAAGTGCTAAAAGAACATGACAGAGAATTGCTTTATGACCTTGGCAGGATAAAGGCCTTTCTAACTACGACTTAAAGTTCTAAAGCCTAAAAGAAAAGATAAAAGTCAATGACGGGCTTCCCTGGTGGCGCAGTGGTTAAGAATCTGCCTGCCAACGCAGAGGACACAGGTTTGAGCCCTGGTCTGGGAAGATCCCACATGCCATGGAGCAACTAAGCCTGTACACCACAGCTACTGAGCCTGCACCTGAGAGCCCATGAGCCACAACTACTGAAGCCCGTGTGACACAACTACTGAGGCCTGTGTGCCTAGAGCCTGTGCTTTGCAACAAGAGAAGCCACTGCAATGAGAAGCCCACTCACCGCAACTACAGAAAGCCTGTGCGCAGCAACAAAGACCCAACGCAGCCAAAAAATTAATTAATTTAAAAAATAACCATAATAATAAAATTAATTCTCTTAAAAAAAAAGTCAATGAAATAGGGCTTCGCTGGTGGCACACTGGTTAAGAATCTGTCTGCCAATGCAGGGGGAAAGGGGTTCGATCCCTGGCCCGAGAAGATCCCACATGCCGCGGAGCAACTAAGCCTGTGCACCACAACTACAGAGCCTGTGCTCTAGAGCCTGTGCTCTGCAATGAGAAGCCACAACGAGAAGCCCGCGCACCACAACGAAAAGTAGCCCCCGCTCGCCACAACTAGAGAAAGCCCATGCACATCAACAAAGACCCAACATAGCCAAAAATAAAGACAAACAGTCAATGAAATAAAAACTAATTTTTTTCATGGAAAAAAGAATTTAAACAAAGACAAAAGACAAATAATATCAGGGAATTTATTTGAAACATGCCACTAAGTGCTAATCTCCGTTTTACATTTAAAAAAAAAACTTCTAGAAATTGGGATGAAACAGATTAATACCCCAATAGAAAAAGAGACAAAAGACAGGTCTAGTTATAGATGAAAACACATGACGCTTAAACATGTGATAATAAACCCAATCTCACTCATAAGATCCCAAAATTTGAGAAGAGACATAGTCTGTTGGCAAGGCTGTGAAGGTAACTTATACATGACTGGTCAGAGTGCAAAGTGGGAAAACTCCTCTGAAGAACAACTTGGCAATATCTATCAAAATTACAAATAAATTTACCCTCTAGCCTAGCAATCCCACTTCCAAGAATTCATTCTATAGGCATACCTGCACACAGAAGAAATAATGTGTGTACAAGTTATTTTCTCATAGTACTGTTTATAATACCAAAAGGTTGGAAACAATCCAAGTGTCCATTTAATCAGGATGCTGATTAAATAAACTATAGTACAGTCACACAATAAATATGCAATCAGGACGCCCTCTACGTATTTATTCAGAAAGATTCCCATAATATACTCTTTTTTTTTTTTTTTTTTTTTTTTTTTGCGGTACACAGGCCTCTCACTGTTGTGGCCTCTCCCATTGCGGAGCACAGGCTCTGGATGCGCAGGCTCAGCGGCCATGGCTCACGGGCCTAGCCGCTCCGCAGCATGTGGGATCCTCCTGGACCGGGGCACGAACCCGTGTCCCCTGCATTGGCAGGCGGACTCTCAACCACTGCGCCACCAGGGAAGCCCATCCCATAATATACTCTTAATGAAGAAATGAAGAAGCAGAACAGTGCATATAGTACACTGCCTTCTGTGCTAGAAAGAGGAGAAAAGAAAATATATTTGTAGCAGCATAAATATTAGAAGAACAAATAAGAAACTAAAGGGAGTTCCCTGGTGGCCTAGTGGTCAGGATTTGGTGTTTTCACTGCTGTGGCCCAAGTTCAATCCCTGGTCGGGGAATTGAGAATCTGCAAGCTGTGCCGCATGGCCAAAAAACACAAAAATGCTTAAGAACATTCCAGAATTGAAGACATGAGTCCCCAGGTTTAAAAACTCCCATTAACTGAAAACATCAAGGATAAAGAGAAAATATTTAAAAAGAAACTAAAATAAGTGATCATTCATAGGTGTAAGGGTGGGAATCAGGGAATACAAGGACAGGGGTGGGAACACAGCTTTTTACATTCTGAATTTTGAACCACGGGAATATGCAGAAATTTAAGTGTAAAATTAAATAAACAATATTTACTAAAATGTTTAATGTTGTGAAAGATCTCTGGCTTGATTCTGTATCACCCTTTATTAGCTTACAAAAGACAATACTTTTTTTTACTTAATTCCCCCAAATATCTTAAGATTTGAAAATAAACCGTATTTCAGGGGCTCCCTTAGTAAAGTGAAATTCCCAGCCCTTTTGCTTTTTCTACAAGTTGACCCCAAATCATTTACCCAGCTCTAATCCCCCCAAATGTACCCTTCATTCCAACCAGTATGCCAACTATAAATATCTGTGAGAGTCTCATAACAGTGGAAAAGAAAAAGAGCTATAAGTTTTGCTGAGGAGACAGAGCCAAGTCCAGACAAGGAAAGAATTATCTAGGAGAGATCTCCTTGGGTGAGCCTGTATTAGGACAGTGTAGGTCCAGGTTCCCAGATAGTTGTCACATGGGTGAGCCCACACTCTTCGACAACATTAACCACGAAGACTTATTAAGCCTAAATCTTCTGTACGATAGGTGGTCTCAGTTCTTCTATTTTGGAGTGATCTTAAAGCTAAGATCCTGTAGACAGTCTCTACAAACCCCATCACTGCAGTATGTGGCATATTGCATCATTGGTCCTAAATTTCTTTCTTCCCTTCAGCTTGGCCAAGTTACTTAACAGTTCCTCCCACTAGAGGCACAGTGAATTACCACGGCTAAGGGGAATGTTTGAAGAACTTGACCTCCCTTTTAGCATTACCCGATAAAATGTAGGACACCCAGTTAAATTTAAATTTCAGATAAAAATTGTTTAAATATAAATACGTCTCAAATACCGCACACAACATTTTTATACTAAAAAAGTATTTGTTGTTTATCTGAAATTTGAATTTAATTCAGCATCCGGTGCTTTTATTTGTTAAATGTGGACAAATCTCCCTCCCCTTCATTCTTGCCCAGGATTGAACCTATAATAACAGTGAGGGGGGGGCTCAGGCAGTCGCTGATCAAGAAAGGGGGGCATCTCTTTATCCTTGATATTTTATATATATATATAAAACGAGCCAGACACAAAAGGACAAGTACTGTATGGTTCCACTTATATGAAGTACTTACAGTAGGCAAATTCAGACAGAAAGCAGGATAGAGGGTACCAGGGGCGGGAGAAAGAGGAGAATGGGAAGTTGTTGTTTAATGGGTACAACGTTTCTGTTTCAGAGGATAAAAAGTTATAGCAATGGAGAGTGGAGATGGTTGCACAACACTGTAAGTGTACTTAAAGCCACAGATTTACTAACTTAAAATGGTTAAACTCGTAAATTTTATGTTACACATGTTTTACCACAATTAAACAAAATGTAGAGAGATTCCCCAAGGCTCCTTGTCACCGGCTGGAAAAACTTTTCCAAGCCATTCAGCCATTTGTCAATAAGGAATAAACATCGATTGAGGATTACTGAATTTTTTTTAATGATTAGCATGTAGGTATATATGACTAGATCATAAGCTCCTTTTTTGTTACAAAGTCGTGCTTCTTTATATCCTCTTCAGTGTAATATACATAGATGTTGAAAATTATTTATTAAAATAATTAATGCCTTTGGCCATCTATTCCTTTTTCAGTCAGTACAAATTAGCTTATGTTAGGAGCTTTCTATATATTGAACATTTTTACCAATGATTCATTATGTCTTCTAAGTGGCTATTCTGGATCAGGTTTTACTATTTGAACAGATTTTAAAATATTACATTAAACTAGTTTCATGTAGTCCATATCACACATAAAATCCCAAGCCCTTGTTAACCTGCTTGTTGCTATCACAGTGGTTAGTTTACAGAGCAATAAAGAATTGATATATCAAATACTTGAGATGGATGCCTACCAAAAGAACTTAACAAGAACTTTGAGCCTGGAAAATAATACCTGCAACATCCTTGAAAACATTGATTTTTTAAATATTCAAGTAATGATTCCTCAGTCTTCTGTGAACCTGACACCAGATGAAGGCTATAATAAGACACCAATGAAATAAGTTTATTATATTTCATCTTAAATCTGATAACAGTGTCCCCTAATAAAACCACTGTGAATATAACTTAAAAGAAGGATTTATCGGGGCTTCCCTGGTGGCGCAGTGGTTAAGAATCTGCCTGCCAATGCAGGGGACATGGGTTCGAGCCCTGGTCCAGGAAGATCTCACATGCCGCAGAGCAACTAAGCCTGTGCACCACAACTACTGAGCCTGTGCTCTAGAGCCCACGAGCCATAACTACTGAGCCCGCATGCCACAACTACTGAAGCCTGAATGCCTAGAGCCCGTGCTCTGCAACAAGAGAAGCCACCACAATGAGAAGCCCGCGCACCGCAACGAAGACTAGCCCCCGCTCGCCACTAGAGAAAGCCCGCGTGCAGCAACGAAGACCTAACACAGCCAAAAATAAAAATAAATAAATTTATTTAAAAATAAAAGGATTTATCAAACTGTACTGACAAGTGGAGACACACTGGATGATTTTGTTTAAACACTAAGCAAGTACCTACCCACTTATTTCTCACTTTCCATGTGCATATAAAGGATATAAAAATATCTGCTCCACAGACCTCACAAGGTTGTTTTGAGAGTCAAATGAGGCAGTAACCTTGAACACACCTTTGAAACCTATAAAGTATTATGCGATATCACGCTGACATTGTGAATTTCAGGAGTGAAACTGAACTTATCCCAACCACAGACAAGGAGCTGAAATGTCAGCAAAACTTTCACATTTAAAAGTCCAACATGATGTCTAATCCTTAGGAAATTGAATTCATATTTCAGAAAATACATTAGATTCCAGGGTAATAATTAATAGGATGGCAAGTGGGACCACGTGTCTGGACCAATTCCCAGGGCTTATTCAAAACATTCACTGAAGTAACCAACATTTGGTTTGGAAGTATTTGAAGAGAGCATTTGACGTATTCAGTAGATAAGAGGTACATAATTTTCTAGAGATGAAGTTTAAAAAAACCCATTTTTTAAGAAGTGAGAAATAATGAAGTCATCACATAAGTTATAGACAAGCTTGTAAAATACACAGTGTCCCTAGTACAGACAGCTAATATCTAATGAGCTCTTTCTCCTTGGTAAAATCTAGATACCATGGTAAAGGTCATGTTCATTAGAAGTCTGAATGTTCCAGTTGGGAAACAATTCCTGCTAACTGAGCCAAAAATCTTAACTGGTTCATAAAAAAACTGTATTGTCTTGGCCTCATCAACATTATGTTCTAGACAACTAAACTGAGAGTCTCCCTCCTCCACCAATGACCTTCCAGAATACAAGCAAGAGGTTCCTCTTTTTCTGAGAGCATGACATAGAGATGGCAAGGACACAGAATGAAACAGACTATGGACTCACAATTTTAACCTTGAAAAAGAAAACTGCAAAACTCTTGGGCTTGTTCAATTTCTAGGGGAAAAAAAAAAAGATATCCACAGACCCTACTAAGGAAGCACAGAACATGGTCTAAGGGATTCAGAAATTCTATTTGTTTACCATGAAAGATAAATACAGAGGATCAGATCGAAATATACCAACTTTGGATGTTCTTAGTGACTCTCCAATTCAGTTGCAAAATTAAATTAATTTACTTCGAGATTCTCAGGGTTAAAAGATTTACTCTTAAGAAGCTCTCTACTTGAAACTGTTATTGTTGAGGACAGATTTAAAATGCATTAGGTATATTCAGAAAACTAAAGAGAAAAATAACAACACTAATTGGGCTGACCCTCCTGCCTCCATAAAGTTAAGATATATGTTTGACAAGTAATTAAATGCAATATTCTAAAATGGGAGTGAAATCAACAGAGAAACTCTGCAGAATACCAATGGCAGGGTGGCTTATGTTTATCTTACCTTCTTTTGACTCCCACAGAATGTTTTCCACTAAAATGAATATTTGAGTCACTGCCAAAATGAAGAGCTTCTTTGGGGAAATAATGCATATTTCGTATGGTTAGAGAGGCAATTTGAGGCTTAAAAAACATGGGTTTTAATATCTGGTAAAATATGGGTCCAAATTCTGGTTTTGCCTCTCACCACCTCATGATGTTAAATTATTTAATCTCTCCAAGCCTCTGGGTTTTTTTCCTCTATAAAATGGGGACAATAATATACAACTATTAGGAGAATAGGAAATTTCATATATATTTATATAGCCCACTACAGTGCTGGAGCATAGTATACTCACAATAAAAATTTGTTGAGCTGCATATATATTAAGAATGTCAATCTCAGACATAATCTCCAAAAGAGAACATCATCATTGCAAAGATAATAGCTATTATTTTCCTGAAAAGGATATAGTTAACTCCTATTGGGACTGTTCTTAGTGCAAACAGCTTTCAAGCACAGATCTCACTTTGTTCTTAGCACTCACACCCAACCACAAGCAGATTTAATCCACATCAGTCTCCTCTTTTAAAAGGATTATAATGGTATCAAACACTAAAGGCTTTTATTGGATAACTCAAAGAATTTCCCACCTGCTGTGATTCTGATTGGCTGAGTGAAAACAATAAACCAGCTACATGTGGGTTGATCTACAAAACTCATTTTTCAACAACAACAACAAAAAAAACAAAACGGGCATTTAAGAGAAAGAATATCATCTCCGAATAGGAGGAGAGAGTTGTTTTTTCAATCCCATTATTCATTTTCATCCTCTTGTATTTCTTTAGGGTCACTAGAAATAAGAATTGCAAATAAAGTGAAAAAGGGATCCCCATGTTACATTTAAGGGCTTGGAGAAGGCTAATGAGATTTTTTGACTTTAAAAAAAACCTCATAGAAATAAAAAATATATTAGAAGGAAATCCACCAAAAAAAAAAGATAAATGCAGGAAAAAAAAATCAAAGACATACTTTAGTCCATGAATCGGTCTGCTTGGGTTTAACAACAATAATACACACGCGCGCGCACACACACACACACACACACACATAGCCTATTTGTGGTGATTTCCTTCAGTTTGAGCATGGACAAATTTTCTCTCTGCTAAGAATGGGTTCTTTTATTCTCAGTTTCATTCAAGTAAGAGTGGACTCAACTTTTCCTTAGTACTGTGGGATACCATGCTGTGGAAATGGCTTCAAATAATGAGCACTGGGGGGGTGAGTGAAATGCTGCCCGTGTTTACACTGGCGCACAGGCACAAACAAAAGCTCCAGCACACCAGCAGAATTCTGTTGATCTGCTGATTTTCTCCAATATGGTTCCTGCTGAGACACAATAACAAGAGAAAATAACAAAAAGTCAGCTAAAAGATCTGTTATGGGGATGGAAAAAAACATCCTTTTAAAAATAAGACTACAATATGCTCATATAGTGTTGAAATTCACCCACACTGGTCAAAATAATTCATGAAGTTGAAGTTTCAAGTCTATTCAAAATATTGCCGTAGGGGGCTCTACTGGTGCATGTCAAATAATAGAGTCCAAGGGCATCAGCCAGTCTAAAGGAGATATTATCTATGCCACCCCTTCTCCCCACCCTTCTTACCCACCACCCAACTCAAGGGTATTGTTGGAGGCAGCCAACAGTAGCTCATGTGGCCAGAAATTGACACAGTTCATAATGGATATGTAGCACATAATATGAACAGAGTAATTCTATGACATGTGAGCTCCACCACTCTGCCTCCCATTTTTATGATAAAAGAACAATTTCTGATTAACTTATGAGATTTCCCATCAGAAGACTAAAACCAATATCATGTATCTAACTGGCCTTCTCATCCCAAGGAACATTAATTTTGCATAAGCATTTATCAGGAATTAAATTCCACAAACTTTAGGAAAAGGGACGGGAATAACTTAATCTGAGATTCTCTTAATTAGTTGTAATTTTCTATATTTCTATAACTAATTTTACTTCAGATCCTCAAAATCAGTTACCATAATGGAAGGCATAGTAGATATTGCAATGATTTATTCTTCTATCTCAATAATGAATCAACAGCATCTCTGCATGCCATGGTGTTGGTAGGTACATTACAAAAAGAAATCTAGGCATAGGGAAATGGCTGGCCTTAACCCCCAAATTGTTAAGAGATGGAATAAAAGTGAGAGCAACACAAAAAGGCATATAATGAACTTAAGGACACTCAAATAGCTTGGTCTCTGCTGGATGCCACTGGCTTCCCTCTAAACATCCTATTCATGGCACTCACGATACTGGTAGCATCACTTTTACTGACAATTTTCAATTTGCCGTGACTCTTTGGACCAATTCTACCATCCAACCACTGCAATTGGAGAGTTGGAACAAAAGTAAGTTAATGGCTCAAAATAGTTTTTTATATTTAAGTACTTCTTCCTCTGCCACCATGACTCCCCACCCCAACCTTATTCCTATCCTCCTTTCTATATTTGTGTTTTAGGTGGAAGAAAAGTTCAATAGAAAAGGAAGAATTGGGGGGGAAAGAAATCCAGTAACAATTTTTGCCCCTAAGGCCCAATACCAGAACCCACAGGTTCCACCAAAGACATGAAGATTGGAAAAGACTCAAAATAAATTTGTCATTGAGGCTACAATGGGGAATAGTCTTAACCTTAGATGATAGAATTTGAGTTCAAACACTCCTAGATGGAAAAGCAATGAAACTCAAAGGAAATGGAGTTTAGTAAGGATTATAGTGAGTGGATTAATCATCTTTCAGTTGTGATCGACAGCACTCTAATACAAAATGACAAAAATAGATGGGATTTTTGACGTATATAATTTAAAAATCCAGGGAGATTCTAGGTTCAGGAATGGCTTGAACCAGAGGCTCAAACAATGTTTTCAGGATTCCATCTCTCTCTATTTTTCTAAGTAAGTTCTTTCCTGTCTTTCATTCCAAGAGCTCAATTATACCAGCAGAAGAAAAAGAAAGCTTCACCTTCTCAACATTTCCAATAAAAACACCCAGGTTCAAGTTCCACTGACCAGGACAAGGTCACATATCCGTCCCTGTAGTGAGGTGAAGTGTAGTGAGGAGGGCCATATTGGCCCAACCCAAACTTCATGGTCTGAGAGTTTTCCAAAGGAAAACTGAAGTGCTCTTACCCCAACAGAGAAGAACAAACACAGGGCAGCACAAAGCAAAAAATATCCACCACATTAGCGCTACATATTTGAGGATGAAATGTAATTTAGATATGTACAATTTGGTTAATATAACAGAAATTGCTAATTGTTCCCCAATATCATTTTCTCTTTCTTTCTTTCAGTAATAGAGTCCCCAGTTTTTATCTGGTACACCACCACCCTTGCAGCTAGGTGTAGCTGTTTGACTAAATTTAGGCTGATGGGATGTGAAAGTCAGGTACAAATTTCAGATCATCTCAAAGATGAAGATGATTCTAGAAACTTCTTTCTCCCTTCTTGCTCTCTGAGAAACAGCCGGAACTACAGCTGCCAACTTGGGCCAAGATCTAGAAGCCACTTATTGAAAGATGGGAAAGTTGACCCACTAGCCTGGGTCACTGAATGACCTAGTAGAGCAGAAATGTCTACCCAAACTAAACTACCCATCTAACCTCTGAACTTTTCCGTGAGACAAAAATAAGCACCTTACCCACCTATCTTATATGTCTTAATTAAGCCACTATATTTTGGGGTCTTTTTGTTTAACCTGTACCCTAATTAAAATATTTAAAGACTCATGATGGCCAAGTTATAGAGAAAAACAGCAAAAAGTATTTTAAAATAGGGGTTTGTGACTATATTTTATTATATATATGTAGCATTCTACATAACTACAATATAGTTATATATCCAATATAGGATATATAAGAGCATATTTCTTAATCTTTGCAACATTAGATCCTTACACAAGTAAAAGGATAATAGCAGCTATCTCTGACTTGTAGAATTAGACATTATTTTTACTCTCATCTTCATACTTGTCTCCATTTCATAAATCTTCTAGAATTAACTTATGTTTCAAGTAAAATAGACATTATTATCAACCTTATAAAAAGTAAGGAAATGGCTTTTCCAAGGAAATTCTGTTCAGGAAATTAATACACATTTACTGCTCAGTGAGAGATGATGTTGCAACGGTCAAAAGACAAACACATAGTCTCAGATACTGCCGTAGGTTGCAAAAATGGCCACAAATTCTCTCCATTTCTGTATCTATGCCCCTTTGCAATGTGACTTTGCAGCTCTTTCCATCAAAAAGTGGAATCTATTCTTCTACTCTTTGAAATCTGAGCTTGGTCATGTGACTTGCTTTGGTCAATGGAGCATCAACAAATGTGACGGAAGCCTAGACTTGAAAAATTCTTGTACATAGGACCCTGTGCTTTCTTGTTACTCTTAGGAACCCTGAAACCTCCACATGTGAACAAGCCTAGGCTAGTGTGCTGACATGTGCCCAAGTTACCCCTGTCATCTGAGATGACATCAAGCCAACTACCAGACATGTCAGTGAGGCCATACGAGACCATACAGCTCTGGCCATGCTGGCCCAGACAAGAACAGCCACCCAGATGATTCACAGAACTGTGAGGAACAATCACACTTGTTTAACGTCACAAGTTTTGTGGGTGATTGTTACACACTCTGTTAAATACAGGATGCCCTCTAGTTTAATCATTTTGAAGGGTAAAATACATGTTGTACATGTTTTATTGGTAAAAATGATAAATTTACCAGGGAATACATATCATTATTTGAGTTGATTTGTCCTAAAGTATAGGAAAGAAGAGATCGGTTCTAGATGGAGGAGTAGAAGGACGTGCGTTCACTCCGTCTTGTGAGAACACCAGAATCACAACTAACTGCTGAACAATCTTTGACAGGAAGACAATGGAACTCACCAAAAGAGACCCCACATCCAAAGACAAAGGAGAAGTCGCAATGAGACAGTAGGAGAGACAAAATCACAATAAAATCAAATCCCATAATCGCTGGGTGGATGACTCACAAACTGGAGAACAATTATACCACAAAAGTCTACCCACTGGAGTGAAGGTTCTGAGCCCCACATCACGCTTCCCAACCTGGGGGTCTGGCAATGGGAGGAGGAACTTCCAGAGAATCAGACTTTGAGGCTAGCAGGATTTAATTACAGGACATCGACAGGACTGGGGGAAACAGACACTCCACTCTTGGAGGGCACACACAAAGTAGTGTGCACATCAGGACCCAGGGGAAGGAGCAGTGACCACATAGGAGACTGAACCAGACCTACCTGCTAGTGTTGGAGGGTCTCCTGCAGAGACAGGGGGTGGCTGTGGCTCACCGTGGGGACAAGGATACTGGCAGCAGAAGTTCTGGGAAGTACTCTTTGGCATAAGCCATACTGGAGTCCGCCATTAGCCCCACCGAGGAGACTGTGGGCTCTGGTGCTGGGTCGCCTCAGGCCAAACAACCAATAGGGAGGGAACCCTGCCCCACCCATCAGCAGACAAGCAGATTAAAGTTTTACTGAGCTCTGCCCAGCAGAGCAACATCCAGCCCTACCCACCACCAGTCCCTCCCATCAGGAAGTGTGCACAAGCCTCTTAGAGAGCCTCATCCACCAGAGGGCAGACAGCAGAAGCAAGAACTACAATCCTGCAGCCTATGGAGCGAAAACCAAATTCACAGAAAGACAGACAAGATGAAAAGGCAGAGGACCGTGTACTAGATGAAGGAACAAGATACAGCCCCAGAAAAACAACTAAATGAAGTGGAGATAGGCAAACCTTCCAAAAAAGAATTCAGAATAATGATAGTGAAGATGATCCAGGACCTCGGAAAAAGAATGGAGGCAAATATCGAGAAGATGCAAGAAATGTTTAACAAAGACCTAGAAGAATTAAAGAACAAACACCTAGAAGAATTAAAGAACAAACAAACAGAGATGAACAATACAATAACTGAAATGAAAAATACATTACAAGGAATCAACAGCAGAATAACTGAGGCAGAGGAACGGATAAGTGACCTGGAAAACAGAATGGTGGAATTCACGGCCATGGAACAGAATAAAGAAAAAAGAATGAAAAGAAATGAAGACAGCCGAAGAGACCTCTGCGACAACATTAAACACACCAACATTCACATTATAGGGGTCCCAGAAGGAGAAGAGAGAGAGAAAGGACCCGAGAAAATATGTGAAGGGATTATAGTCGAAAACATCCCTAACATGGGAAAGGAAATAGCCACCCAAGTCCAGGAAGGACAGAGAGTCCCAGGCAGGATAAACCCAAGGAGAAACATGCCGCACACACAGTACTCAAACTGACAGCAATTAAAGACAAAGAAAACTTATTAAAAGCAACAAGGGAAAAAAAATAACATACAAGGGAACTCCCATAAGGTTAATAGCTGATTTCTCAGCAGAAACTCTACAAGCCAGAAGGGAGTGGCATGATACATTTAAAGTGATGAAAGGGAAGAACCTACAACCAAAATTACTCTACGTGGCAAGGATCTCATTCAGTTTCGATGGAGAAATCAAAAGCTTTACAAACCAGCAAAAGCTAAGAGAATTCAGCACCACCAAACCAGCTCTACAACAAATGCTAAAGGAACTTCTTTAAGTGGGAAACACAAGAGAAGAAAAGAACCTACAAAAACAAACCCAAAACAATTAAGAAAATGGTCATAGGAACATACATATTGATAATTACCTAAAATGTGAATGGATTAAATGCCCCAAGCAAATGACACAGTCTCGCTGAATGGATACAAAAACAAGACCCATATATATGCTGTCTACAAGAGGCCCACTTCAGACCTAGGGACACATACACACTGAAAGTGAGGAAATGGAAAAAGATATTCTATGCAAATGGAAAGGAAAAGAGAGCTGGAGTAGCAATACTCATATTACATAAAATAGACTTTAAAATAATGTTACAAGAGACAAGGAAGGACACTACATAATGATCAAGGGATCAACCCAAGAAGAAGATATAACAATTTTAAATATATATGAACCCAACACAGGAGCACCTCAATACATAAGGCAAATACTAACAGCTATAAAAGAGAAAGTCGACAGTAACACGATAATAGTGGGGGATTTTAACACCTCACTTACAGCAGTGGACAGATTCATGTAAGCGGACAGATCATCCAGACAGAAAATTAATAAGGAAACACAAGCTTAAAATGACACAATAGACCAGATAGATTTAATTGATATTTACAGGACATTCCATCCAAAAACAGCAGATTACACTTCATTCTCAAGTGCACACAGAACATTCTCCAGGATAGATCACATCCTGGGTCACAAATCAAGCCTCGGTAAATTTAAGAAAACTGAAACCATATCAAGTATCTTTTCCGATCACAAGACTATGAGATTAGAAATCAATTACAGGGGAAAAAAATGTAAAACACACAAACACATGGAGGCTAAACAATACATTACTAAATAACCAAGAGATCACTGAAAAAATCAAAGAGGAAATCAAAAAGTACCTAGAGACACATGACAATGAAAACATGATGATCAAAAACGTATGGGATGCAACAAAAGCAGTTCTAAGAAGGAAGTTTAGAGCAATAAAATCCTACCTCAAGAAATAAGAAAAATCTCAAATAAACAATCTAACCTTACACCTAAAGGAACTAGAGAAAGAAGAACAAACAAAACCCAAAGTTAATTGAAGGAAAGAAATCATAAAGATCAGAGCAGAAATAAATGAAATAGAAACAAAGAAAACAATAACAAAGATCAATAAAACTAAAAGTTGGTTCTTTGAAAAGATAAATAAAATTGACAAACTTTTAGCCAGACTCATCAAGAAAAAGAGGGAGAAGACTCAAATCAATAAAATCAGAAATGAAAAAGAAGCGACAATGGACACCGCAGAAATACGAAGCATCATAAGAGACTACTACAAGCAACTCTATGCCAATAAAATGGACAACCTGGAAGAAATGGACAAATCCTTAGAGAGGTATAACCTTCCAAGACTGAACCAGGAAGAAATACAAAATGTGAACAGACCAATCACAAGTAATGAAAATGAAACTGTGATTAAAAATTTTCCAACAAACAAAAGTCCAGGACCAGATGGCTTCAAAGGTGAATTCTATCAAACATTTTTTTTTTTCTTTGTGGTACGCGGGCCTCTCACTGTTGCGGCCTCTCCCGTTGCGGAGCACAGGCTCTGGACGCGCAGGCCCAGCGGCCATGGCTCACAGGCCCAGCCGCTCCGCGGCATGTGAGATCTTCCCAGACCGGGGCACGAACCCGTGTCCCCTGCATCAGCAGGCAGACTCTCAACCACTGCGCCACCAGGGAAGCCCCTATCAAACATTTATAGAAGAGCTAACACCTATCCTTCTCAAAGACTCCCAAAAAATTGCAGAGGAAGGAACACTCTCAAACTCATTCTATGAGGCCACCATCACCCTGATACCAAAACCAAAGATACTACAAAAAGAGAAAATTACAGACCAATATCGCTGATGAATATAGATGCAAAAATCCTCAACAAAATACTAGCAACCAAATCCAACAACACATTAAAAGGATCATACACCATGATCAAGTGGGATTTAACCCAGGGATGCAAGGATTCTTCAATATATGCAAATCAATCAATGTGATCCACCATAATAACAAGCTGAACAATAAAAACCATATGATCATCTCAGTAAGATGCAGAAAAAGCTTTTGACAAAATTCAACGCCCATTTATGATAAAAACTCTCCAGAAAGTGGGCATGAGGGAACCTACCTCAACATAATAAAGGCCATATATGACAAACCCACAGCAAACACCATTCTCAATGGTGAAAAACTGAAAGCATTTCCTCTAAGATCAGGACAAGACAAGGATGTCCACTCTTGCCACTATTATTCAACATGGTTTCGGAAGTCCTAGCCATGGCAATCAGAGAAGAAAAAGAAATAAAAGGAATACAAACTGGGAAAGAAGAAGTAAAACTGTCACTGTTTGCAGATGACATGATACTGTACATAGATAATCCTAAAGATGCCATCAGAAAACTACGAGAGATAGTCAATGAATTTGGTGAAGTTGCAGGATACAAAATTAATGCACAGAAATCTCCTGCATTCCTATACACTAACAACGAAAGATCACAAAGAGAAACTAAGGAAACAATCCCATTCACCACTGCAGCAAAAAGAATAAAATACCTAGGAATAAACCTACCTAAGGAGGTAAAAGACTATAAGACACTGGTGAAAGAAATCAAAGATGACACAAACAGATAGAGAGATATACCACGTTCTTGGACTGGAAGAATCAATATTGTGAAAATAACTATAATACCCAAAGCAATCTACAGATTCAATGCAATCCCTATCAAACTACCAACGGCATTTTTCACAGAACTGGAACAAAAAATTTCACAATTTGTATGGAAACACAAAAGACCCCGAATAGCCAAAGCAATCTTGAGAAAGAAAAACAGAGCTGGAGGAATCAGACTCCCTAACTTCAGACTATACTACAAAGCTACAGTATCAAGATAGTATGGTACTGGCACAGAAACAGAAATATAGATCAATGGAACAGGATAGAAAGCCCAGAGATACACCCACGCATCTATGATCAACTAATCTATGACAAAGGAGGCAAGGTATACAATGGGGAAAAGACAGTCTCTTCAATAAGTGGTGCTGGGAAAACTGGACAGCTACCTGTAAAAGAATGAAATTAGAACACTCCCTGACACCATACACAAAAATAAACTCAAAATGGATTAAAGACCTAAATGTAAGGCTAGACACTATAAAACTCTTAGAGGAAAACATAGGAAGAACCGTCTTTGACATAAATCACAGCAATACCTTTTTTGACCCACCTCCCAGAGTAATGGAAATAAAAACAAAAATAAACAAATGGGACCTAATGAAACTTCAAAGCTTCTGCACAGCAAAGGAAACCATAAACAAGACGAAAAGACAACCCTCAGAATGGGAGAAAATATTTGCACATAAATCAACGGACAAAGGATTAATCTGCAAAATATATAAATAACTCATGCAGCTCAATATTAAAAAAAACAAACAACCCAATCAAAAAATGGGCAGAAGGCCTAAAGAGACGTTTCCACAGAGAGGAGATACAGATAGTCAACATCAGTAATTATTAGAGAAATGGAAATCAAAACTACAATGAGGTATCACCTCACACCAGTTACAATGGGCATCATCAGAAAATCTACAAACAACAAATGCTGGAGAGGGTGTGGAGAAAAGGGAACCCTCTTGCACTGTTGGTGGGAATGTACATTGATACAGCCACTATGGAGAACAGTATGGAGGTTCCTTAAAGAACTGAAAATAGAATTACCATATGATCCAGCAATCCCACTACTGGGCAAATACCCAGAGAAAACCATAATTCAAAAAGACACTTGCACCTCAGTGTTCATTGCAGCAGTATTTACAATAGCCAGGTCATGGAAGCAACCTAAATGCCCACTGACAGACGAATGGATAAAGAAGATGTGATACCTATATACAATGGACTATTACTCAGCCATAAAAAGGAACGAAATTGGGTCATACGTAGAGACGTAGACGGACCTAGAGACTGTCATACACAGTAAAGTAAGTCAGAAAGAGAAAAGCAAATGTCGTATATTAACTCATATATGTGAAATCTAGAAAAATGGTACAGATTAACTGGTTTGCAAGTCAGAAAGAGAGACACAGATGTAGGGAACAAACATATGGATACCAAAGGGGGAAAGTGGGTGGTGGTGGTGGTGGGATGAATACACTAGTGTACATTTATACACTAATATGTATAAAATGGATAACTAATAAGAACCTGCTGTATAAAAAATAAATAAAATTCAAAAATAAATAAAAATAATAAAGTATAGGAAAGAAATGACTAAAGCAGGAAATTAGAAATTAAAAGCAATATATAGAAGCAATAATGAATATGGTATTTTCAAAGTTACAAGGTTCAAGTAGCATTATACAATATTTTTCACTCAAAATTCTCTGGAGAATTGTAATGGGCAGCAGAATCACTGATATTATGAACTGGAAAGAAATTTACAGTTCATAAGATTCATGCACTTCACTTAACAGTTGAGGAAACTGAGACTCAGCAAGGTGAATTGGCTTCCTATGTTTTACACAACATATGCCAACTCCAAAAAAATGCTTCACTCCATTGTGAAGGCCTCTTGATTCTAACCTCAAATTGTAGGGCAATTTCAGAACCTCAGAGACAATGGGCTTAGGAATTCTGAATCAGAACACCGCCTGACGCTAAAAACTCAATATATGAAAATCACAACAAGCAGCTTATGGATGTAACAAAGTCACAGTTAGTCCAAGGAGCTCTCCATAAACATTGGCTCAATTCCAAAACAGCAATCTTGTGCTCTTCCTCCAAAATAGAGGCCCCCAATATATAGAATAGACTAAATTTTGGAAGTAGAGGATAGATATGTTCTTATTGGCAATTAGAGATAACAAGAACTTTGTAAAAGCCTTCGATTTCTTTCTTTTCTGCCACATATTCTTTTTTTTTTAATTAATTTATTTATTTTTGGCTGTGTTGGGTCTTCGTTTCTGTGCAAGGGCTTTCTCTAGTTGTGGCAAGCGGGGGCCACTCTTCATCGCGGTGCGCGGGTCTCTCACTATCGCGGCCTCTCTTGCTGCAGAGCACAGGCTCCAGATGCGCAGATTCAGTAGTTGTGGCTCATGGGCCTAGTTGCTCCGCGGCATGTGGGATCTTCCCAGACCAGGGCTCGAACCCGTGTCCCCTGCATTAGTAGGCAGATTCTCAACCACTGAGCCACCAGGGAAGCCCCTGCCACATACTCTTGATGAAAACTTTGGTATACACAATATTTGTGTCCCTCCAAAGTTTATACGTTGAAACTCAACCCCCAATGTGATGGTATTTGATGGTGGAGCTTTTGGGAGGTGATTAGGTCATCAGAGCAGAGCCCTCATGAATGGTATTTGTGCCCTTACAAAAGAGGCCTAATAGAGCTCCCTTGCCCCTTCCACCACGTGAGGACACAGCAAGAAGATGGCCATCTATGAACCAAGAAGTGGGCTCTTAATAGACAGTGAACCGGCTGGTCCCTTGCTCTTTGACTTCCCAGCCTCCAGAACTATGAAAAATAAATGTTTGTTGTTTAAACCACCTAGTCTATGGCATTCTTGTTACAGCAGTCTGAACTAAGACAAACAGGCACAGCTAAAATGAAAATCCTCTAGAACTGCACACTCAGTTTATTGCTGCAAACCAACCACCTTGAAACTCAGAGGCTTAAAACAACAATTTATTATGCCTCACAATTTTGCAGGTTAACTAGGTGGTTCTTCTGCTCTCTCCTGGACTCATTCACACAGCCATATTTGGCTGGCAGATCAAGTGGGGGTTGGGCTCAGCTGGGACAGATGGCAGAGCTAAGCCTCTCTCTCCATGTGGCCCTTCATCGAGGACTTCATGGAATGGTGATCCAGGCAGTGCTCATAGAGGACAAAGACTCTGGAGCTCACATATCACATTCTATCAGTCAAAGCAAGTCACATGGCCAACTCAGACTCAAGAGGTAGGGCAACAGACTCCACTTTCTGATGGGGTGAACTGCAAAATGCTGTAGCCATGCTTTTCGACCTACCACAAACACCCTGATCCAGGCTCAGATATCTACTTTTCTGCCATTTACACCTAATTAAAAATGACACCACTGAAATGAAAATCCCCTCGAACTGCATTCCTAAATATTTTAGCTGCACCAAACTGAAATTTTTCAACAGAGAGACGCTGTGGTATTTGCCTCATTGTAATTGTCAAATACATTAATAACCTTCCTGAACAAGATGCTGCACTAGGAATTATACTGAACAGTTATCACCATTAGTCATGTCCAACATGGTTATAAAATCAACATTACCAATATACAATGCCACAAAAGGGAGTGCTAAGGACTTTTTTCTGTCAAATTTAAGATTTAAGATTTGAATGCTAAAATGTGTGCACATAGGAAATAAGGGGGACACTTTTTAAAATAATCTTTGGGTAAAGATCTTTTCAAGTATGACCCACAGGCAGAAACCATAGATGAAATGACTGATAGCTTTGAATATATACAAATTTAGGACCCCTGTATAACAAGTACACATAGGACATTACACACATTAAAAAAACAAGTACCTACTAATGTTTAATAAGAACCAAGTACTATTCAAAGTACTTTGTGTATTTCAATTCATTTGATCCTTACAACAGCCCTGTGAGGGAGATACTGTTATTTTCCCCATTTTTAGGCGAGCAAACTAAGGCACAGAGTGTTTACATAAGACACCAAGGTCAGGTACTACGTAGCAGAGCCAATATTTGAAGCCAAGCAGTATTGGCCCAGGATTTAAATTCTAAATCACTATGCTCTACAGAAAACCTGAGCAAAATAAACATGACAAAGGCTTAATATCACTGATATGCTAAGAACTCTTGCAAATAAAAAAGAAACAGAAAAATACACCATATTCTATGGACAAGTGCTATGGAAAAACAATTAACAAAAGGGAAATGTAACTGGCCATAAAATATGAAAAATGTTCATCCTCACTAGGAATCATAAGAACTCTAACGAGATACCATTTCTCTCCTGGCCAGTTTAGAAAAAACAAGAAGAATGATAATACCCATGGATATTATCTCCTTGCTGGTAGGAAGGTAAAGTGATAAAATATTCCTGGAGGATAATCTGGATATATACATACACAACATTCAACCATTCAAACAAGCAAATGGTTGATCCAGCAATTTTACCCCTAGTAACTTTTGCAAAGAAATAATCAGACAAGCACATGAAGATGTAAGTTAAGGAAATTTATTATAGTATTGTTTATAATATTTACTTAAATATGGGAAAAACAGAAGATCGATTAAATACGCTATGATTCTTCCACAAATGGAATACTATTTAGATTTAAAAACGATGATGCGTATTTCCATTTCCGGACGTGGAAAGACTGTTATGAGATACTGTTAATGAAAAGAGTAGGTTTACAAAACTGTTTAAAGTGTACAGTCCCACTGTTTAAAATCTATGCATATATAGATTATATATTCTCTCCAGGTCATGGAGGGTTATTTTTTTATATTTTTATAATGTTATACTTTAGCTTTTATATAACTCTTCATGTATTTCATGTATCACTTCTATAATCATAAAAAAGCCAATCACCTTGTTTCTAGAATTTTAGAGCACTGAAACTCTTCCCAGGTGCTAATATGATGCCCTTCAGAAAAACCTACCAGCAAGAAGACTTTTCTGTTCTCCATCTCAGAGAACACCTATGTGACTGATTTTGCTAGAAACATGAGGAAAACAGTTACTGTAACACAATAAGGGCTATCTGATACTCAGAACTACCCAAGGGTCATTGCCTCATGACCTCCAACACCATATTCCCCTACTTGTTCAGCTTTTTTTTTTTTTTTTTTAACTTTGACTTATTTTTGGCTGCTTGGGTCTTCATTGCTGCACATGGGCTTTTCTCAAGTTGCGGCGAGCGGGGGCTACTCTTCATCGCACTGTGCGGGCTTCTCATTGGGGTGGCTTCTCTTGTTGCGGAGCACGGGCTCTAGGCGCACGGGCTTCAGTAGTTGTGGCTCGCGGGCTCTAGAGCGCCGGCTCAGTATTTGTGGCTCATGGGCTTAGTTGCTCCGCGGCTTGTGGGATCTTCCCAGACCAGGGCTCAAACACATGTCCCCTGCATTGGCAGGCAGATTCTTAACCACTGCACCACCAGGGAAGTCCCTTGTTCAGCTTTTTAATCACTGGTCATCTGAGAGCTAAAAATAATGATAGAGATGACAAATCACAGCTCCCCAAAGCTTATCAGCCAATCCAATAAAGGGAAAAAAATCAACTCAGTAATAGATACTTTCATACAGGTTTGAGGAAACAGGATAAGAAGAGCCCAGGAAAACTCACTTCATAAGTGCAAGGCAATTAAGTCACTGAATAGTGGGCCTTCTTAAGCAAAGATGTCACATGCTCAGAGTCAGGGACAGTCAGAAGCTGCAGGATGTCCTCACCTGCTGACTTATGAAAATGACTGACGCTGGGGTGCCAGCTGCAAACTAAATTATTCACATCTACTAGGCAACTGCCCCCTACACAGCCAGCAGCAGCAGGTGGAGGGCAGGGGTTGGTTTGTTGTTAACACGCATTATCCATTTCTCTGGCCTTGGTGCTCAACAACAGCAATACCCATAGGATGCTCTGAACTAAGAAACAGAGTGGGTGGGCACCAACTCCATTCCAAGTACCTGGAAACACCCTAAAACTCAGCCACAGACAAATGACAAGCGGGAAGATTCCTCATCCTACCATCATCATTTTCTATACTCTGTGACTTTCCTATTTCTCACAGTAATAAGAAAGAGAACACAAAGTTTTGTGTATTCCTAATGATTAAGGCCACTTTTGTTAAAAGTGGGAAACTAGGTATTCATTTCCAAAGGCTCCACAGCTGTTTTTCAGCCTACTCACCACTTGCCTTACGTCCTGGTGGCCCCAAAAGTCCTCTTTCAGTATGTGGAGTTGTCTTTCCGAAGGACAGAACCTAATAAGTAAGGTTAAGAAGTTCAGAAAATTCATTTCAGTACTTGCCAAGCACTAAATAAAGAAAACATAGAGCTTGTTTTGTCAAATCGTTTATGTTTAAACTGTATTTTGAGAAAACATTTGTGTGGTTCTAATGTCTGCTGCTCTTTGTAAATAAAAGTTACAGAGTTGTGGGGATGCAAAATGGTACAGACATTTTGCAGAAGAGTTTGGTAGTGTCTTATAAAGTTAGGTATACATTTACCATATGACCCAGCAATTTCACTCCTAGATGAAATGAAAATTTATGTTCTCATTAAAAACCTGTGCATGACTGTTTATAGTCGTTTGATTCACGATATCCAAAAACTGGAAACAATCAAAATTTCCCTCCACTGGGAGATGTGGAATGGATAACACACTGTGGTACATAAATAGAATGGAATATTGGTCAGTAATAAAATGGAACAAAACTACCGAGGTATGCAAAAACATGGATGAATTTTATAAGCATTATGCTAAGTGAAAGAAGCCGGACTCAAAAGCTATATACTGTATTATCCCATTTATAACTACATTCTGGTTAAGGTAAAACTATAAGGATGGAAAACAGATCCGTGGCTGACAGGGGGTGCAGATGTGGGGAGGGGCTCATTACGAATGGGCAGCTGGGTGGAATTCTTTGGCGTGATGGAGCTGTTTTGTATCTTGATTGTGATGGAGGTTACACGACTGCTTGTGCTTGTCAAAACTCACAGAGCAGAGTCAAAACTCACACAACAAGAGTGAATTTTATTGGATGTAAACCATACCCTAAATTTTTAATATTGAATGAAATCTAGGTAGAAAAAAGAACTCAAGGAATTCCTCTACAGTGGTAAACCACTTTTTCTCCCATCCTGATACATTTTCCTGTTTCAGCATCCTTGCTTATGCCACATTCTCTCCTTTTACAACTGGGCTACAGTTAAAATACAATCTGGAGATGAAGCAGACAGGACTCTTCAGAGTATATCCCTCCTTGCAAGACTCTAGTACCATGGACAGTAGCACTAGCCTGGCCAGTCCAGATAAACATGCATTGAGGTCTGCTCAAGTCTCAATACCTTTCCCCCAAAAGCTTTCTGAAAGAGATCAAACAGCCAGGGATGTCACATAGAGCACTAGACAAAAAAAATCAGGAGTCCTGGGTAGAGATTTACCAAATCTGCCACTAATTCACAATGTGATCCTAAAAGAGTTACTTCACTTTTGTATCTGTCAAAGTCTCAGCAGGAAAAAAGTTAAGTCAGGTAGCTCAAGAGACTTCCAAAGTGTTGGGAGGGCAAAGAGAATCAATAAGGAGGGCTGAAACACCCAGACATTACCAATAATGGGAAGCTGGTTCCTCCCTTAGTCCTCAAGATGAAAGAGGAGGAGGTGATGGTGTAACGAGGACCCAGCGAGATATGAAGCTGTGAAGGAGGTAAAGAATGAGCCAAAGCCGAAAATCACATCCCCAAACTTGGAAACACCATTTCTCTCCTCCCCTCCTCAATTTCCCATTGGTGTCTCCCATTGGCTAAACTCAACAGGCCAACTGGAAAGGGAGTTTAAGTGATGGTGGTCAGCCTCTAGGACTCAGGTGAGGGCAGACAGGGACAAAGAATGGACCCTAGAAAGAGTGGAATAAAGAGAGCAAACTAAGAATAACAAGGACCACGTTATTTACTAAAGGCATGTAGATTGATGAAATTCTAAAATCCTTGATACGTAAACAGTCTATGAATCTACCTGACAGTCAACTTTTGAAGACCCCCTCCACGTTCCCTAGGAACCACTCTTTCACACAGAATAATTCTTATTTCCTCAAGAACTGAATTACCTTCAGCCATTGGGCTAAAACCTGTTCCTCATCCAGCTAAACTGAATTTTACCCAGTAGTAGACAGTCAATATCCTTAGTTAAGCATAACTTCTTTAGAAAAATTCTCAGTTGCCTATCAAAACCTTGATCAAGATGCTTGAAAGGAATAAGCATATGACTAAATCCTGATTTCTTCAGTTAAAGATTGTAGAGATCTGTTCTAAAAAAAAAGACTACAGGGCTTCCCTGGTGGCGCAGTGGTTGAGAGTCCACCTGCCGATGCAGGGGACACGGGTTCGTGCCCCGGTCCGGGAAGATCCCACATGCCGCAGAGCGGCTGGGCCCGTGAGCCATGGCCGCTGAGCCTGCGCGTCCGGAGCCTGTGCTCCGCAACGGGAGAGGCCACAACAGTGAGAGGCCCGCGTACCGCAAAAAAAAAAAAAAAAAAAAAAAAAAAAAAAAAAGGTTAAAAAAAAATGGTTAAAAAAAGAAAAGAGTACAGCCTTCTGTTAGGGCTTCCTTCCTCACTCTACCATCTCAGGATATAGAATTATGAATATATATCTGAATATAATATAGACATGAAGCAAAAATAGTCTGAAATCCTCCAATTTTAAAAAATTTATCTTTTACTCTGTATGTAACATATTGATATTTCTGTCCTGACTCCATAACTATATAAGGGGCTATCAGTATGTATACATGTATGTCTGTATATATGTATGTATGTATTTGTATTAAGTTCCAGAACTGAAACATAAACTACATGGAAAACTGGGTCACATGAAGATGAACACAATCCATTTTCAGTCCTTAGACCACTGTTTAAGACTTTTGACACCTGCTTTACTTAGATCTTTTTTTCACAATCCCCCAAATGACACTGTTTATTCTTCCCGTAAACTCAGCAAACGTTTTTCATCTCTGTGTATGTTTCCAGCTGCAATGGGAATAAAAACAACTCTGCAACATGAGAAAGAGAACTACGAAGGGGGTCAAGCTAAGCATGGCCTTAAGCAGGGTAATCTCCGTTGTGCTTGTAAGTCCAGAAACTATATTCAGCATGGCGCGGGTGTTGCCACCCAACAGATCATAAGTCCTGCAGCTCCCCCACTGAACTCTCAGTGGTAGTCGTGTCCAGGGTGCTTCTTGGGAGGATGTAAGTGGTACTGAGGCTATTCTTTCTCTGTCAAAACCCTAACATTCTTCATCTATCAGGCATTGAGTTGTTAGACTGAGGCTTAAGTGTAACAATGTATTAAGCAGGTCATCTGGGGCTCCCAAATTGAAAGGAAGGGGCTAAGTAGCATGTGGATTGCTGACACTCTTCCAATTTAGGGTCTTCTTCCAACTTAAAGACTGCCAGAATCTATTCCCAGGAAATACAGTTGGACAAGTGGCTGGGTTTGAGCCACACTGATTTTCTGAGCTGCTCCGTGTACACTGACCGACCACCTGGCTAATCTGCCTCGTGGTGTGAAGGTAGGGCCCTCTGGCAGTATTCAAAGGGCTGCACTGAGCAGATTCTCGATGTCACACAAGAGTAACTACAGCTCTGACCCATCTCCAAGGCCTGAGACAAAGTGCAAAGTAGAGTCTTCTTGGAAGGCTTTCCTTCTTTCTTTCTGAATCGACTCTCCTTCTACCTCTGATCCCTATCATGTCCTCAAAAAAGCCATCCTTTTTCCTCTGCTTCCCATTCTGCCCTCATAATGATCTATGACTCTCCATAGCCCCAATCTGCAGGACACCCATCAGTGGCTAGCTTTCCCCCAAAGAGTCCCTCGATCCAAAATCATTTCTCCCTCCCTGACACCTCATAAGAGGTGGATGATGTAGAAACTTAATATTCTCTAGAAATACCTTAATTTTGAGGTGAAAATTTTTAAATCAAAATAATATAGCACTCAAAGAAAATAACTACGAAATGCACTTTTCCATTTTCAATTAACTTTGCCTCCCTAAACTGTCCAGAGCAAAGACAGTGGAGCGTGCAGGGAACTCTCTACATCTTAAACTTCCTTTCACAAAGGGAGAAGTAACTTCCTGTCTGACCCCCTCCAGGAAGAGGAAATGAAAAAAGGAAGACCTCTTCCTCCTCTGGAAGCCATCACCCACTTTATGATAGCCTATGTCTACCTTACAAACAAGGTTTTATTGAGATCATTAAATCTACTTTAACAATTTATATTAAAATATCCTTTTTGGAAATAAGTTTATGAAATGTTTATCACAGACTCCTAACCTCCAAATTTATGCCACTAATTACATAATTTGAAATTACTCTTTTTTAATTAAGCTCTTTAACTTTGGGGATCTTATCTTGTTCTTGTAATTATCCTAGCTTTCAGTTTTACCCCATGTTATCTATCTTAATACTTTTTTGGAAATAAATGTACTGTAAATAAATGTGAATGAAAATATATTTTAAAGAACTTCATAGATGTCAAACATAATTGTTCTGATTCTTGCAACCAGCACCGAGTTAAATACTCAAGTGGGGTTAAGATATTAACCTCTAGGGGACAGAGCCAAGATGGCCTACTAGGAGGACCCGGAATTCATGTCTCCTCACAACTAGGGCACCTACCAGGCACCGGAGGGGGACCACAGACACCTAACGGGGTGGGAGAAACCCCCAGTGACCGGGTAGGACATGTGGCGTGGGGAGAGTGAAGGGGGAGGAGAAGTGAAGGCGGGATGGGACTGGCGCCCCCGATGGCCGGCTGGTGAAGGGGAAGGGATCCCACGCCCGAAGGGGGAAATTGGGGAACCATCGGGAGGGCAGAGGATCAAAAGGGAGTGTGGCCAGGTTTCCCCTGCCCATTCGGGCCCCCAGGAACTTGCTGAGATCCTGGGCCTGATCCTCCGCCCATGGAGGCCCCCTCCAGCCGCGCGGGTCCTGAGGGAGTGGGAGGGAGGGAAGGGGGAGCAAAGGTAAAGGCCAGACCTCCAGGACCAGCACCCCTGAGGGGTGGCCCAGCGGGGCCCACCCACGGTTAGGGGTCCAGCAGCTGATGGGCGAGACCCTTGGGGAGACGGTGGGGAAGGGGCACGAAGTAACGGAAGAGAACGGGGCCAGTGCTTTCCCTGTCGACTTAGGCACCGGGAAGCCTGTTGGACTTCCGGGCCTAATCCTCTGCCCTCGGAGCCTCCCTCCTGCCGCGCAGAGCCCAAGCCCCACCCCTACACCCCCACCCAGGGCCCCACCACTACACTCAGAGACCCCCTCCAACGCCCTGGGCCTAAACCCCACACACACACCCTCACTCAGGGCCCTACCTCCAAACTCTGGAACTCCACAGCCCAGAGGCCCTCCTTGCAACGTCACGCCTCTCCCCTCCCGTGCAGGTCCTAAGCAGACGCCCCACCGCACGCTTGAACGTCGCCCCGCCTAGGCCCCGCCCCATGCTCAAACATCAACCCCCACCCAAGTCCTGTCCCACCCTAAACCCCGCCCCTGCCTAAGTTCCACCCCCTGCCTAAACTCTGCCCCCAAAGACAAGGCTTTTTTTTTTTTCTATTTTCTTCTTTCCCCTTTTACATTGGGGCTCTGTTTTACCATGTTGACTCGTTGTTGATTCTTTTTCTGGCTTTTTTTAACATCTTTATTGGAGTATAGTTGCTTTACAATGGTGTGTTAGTTTCTGCTGTACAACAAAGTGAATCAGCTATATGTATACATATATCCCCATATCCCCTCCCTCTTGCATCTCCCTCCCTCCCATCCTCCCTATCCCACCGCTTTAGGTGGAAACAAAGCACCGAGCTGACCTCCCTATGCTATGCGGCTTCTTCCCACTAGCTATCTATTTTACATTTGGTAGTGTATATATGTCCATGCCACTCTCTCACTTCGTCCCAGCTTACACTTACCCCTCCCTGTGCCCTCAAGTCCGTTCTCTACATCTGCGTCTTTATTCCTGTCCTGCCCACAGGTTCTTCAGAAACAATTTTTTTTTTGGTTCCACATATATGTGTTAGCATACAGTATGTGTTTTTCTCTTTCTGACTTACTTCACTGTGTAAGACAGACTCAAGGTCCATCCACCTCACTACAAATAACTCAATTTCGCTTCTTTTCATGGCTGAGTAATATGCCAATGTATACATGTGCCACATCTTCTTTATCCATTCATCTGTCTATGGTCACTTAGGTTGCTTCCATGTCCTGGGTATTGTAAATAGAGCTGCAATGAACACTGTGGTACATGACTCTTTTTGAATCATCGTTTTCTCAGGGTATATGCCCAGCAGTGGGATTGCTGGGTCATAAAGTAGTTCTAATTTTAGGGGTTTTTTGGGTTTTTTTTGAATTTTATTTTATTTTTTTATACAGCAGGTTCTTATTAGTTATCCATTTAACACATATTAGTGTATATATGTCAACCCCAATCTCCCATCATCACACCACCACCCTCCAGGCCACTTTCCCCCCTTGGTGTCCATAAGTTTGTTCTCTACATCTGTGTCTCTATTTCTGCCTTGCAACCTGGTTCATCTGTACCATTTTTCTAGGTTCCACATATATGCATTAATATACGATATTGGTTTTTCTCTTTCTGACTTACTTCACTCTGTATGACAGTCTATAGATCCATCTACGTCTCTACAAATGATCCAATTTCGTTCCTTTTTATTTCTGAATAATATTCCATTGTATATATGCACCACATCTTCTTTATCCATTTGTCTGTCGATGGGCACTTAGGTTGCTTCCATGACCTGGCTATTGTAAAGAGCACAGCAATGAACATTGGGGTGCATGTGTCTTTTTGAATTATGGTTTACCCTGGGCATATACCCAGTACTGGGATTGCTGGGTCATATGGTAATTCTATTTTTAGTTTTTTAAGGAACCTCCATACTGTTCTCCATAGTGGCTATATCAGTTTACATTCCCACCAACAGTGCAAGAGGGTTCCCTTTTCTCCACACCCTCTCCAGCACTTATTGTTTGTAGACTCTTTGACGATGGGCATTCTGACTGGTGTGAGGTGATACCTCATTGTAGCTTTGATTTGCATTTCTCTAATGATTAGTGATGTTGAGCATCTGTTGAGCATCTGTTTCATGTGTTTGTTGGCAATCTGTATATCTTCGTTGGAGAAATGTCTGTTTAGGCCTTCTGCCCATTTGTGGATTGGGTTGTTTGTTCTGATATTGAGCTGCATGAGCTGCTTGTATATTTTGGAGATTAATCCTTTGTCTGTGGCTTCATTTGCAACTGTTTTCTCCCATTCTGAGGGTTGCCTTTTCGTCTTGTTTATGGTTTCCTTTGCTGTGCAAAAGCTTTTAAGTTTCATTAAGTCCCATTTGTTTATTCTTGTTTTTATTTCCATTTCTCTAGGAGGGGGCTCAAAAAGGATCTTGCTGTGATTCACAGAGTGTTCTTCCTATGTTTTCCTCTAAGAGTTTTATAGTGTCTGGCCTTACATTTAGGTCTTTAATACATTATGAGCTTATTTTTGTGTATGATGTTAGAGAGTGTTCTAAGTTCATTCTTTTACATGTAGCTGTGCAGTTTTCCCAGCACCACTTATTGAAGAGGCTGTCTTGTCTCCATTGTATATTCTTGACTCCTTTATCAAACATAAGGTGACCATATGTGAATGGGTTTATCTCTGGCTTTCTATCCTGTTACATGATCTATATTTCAGTTTTTGTGCAAGGACTATACTGTCTTGATCACTGTAGCTTTGTAGTATAGTCTGAAGTCAGGGAGCCTCATTCCTCCAGCTCCATTTTTCTTTCTCAAGATTGCTTTGGCTATTTGGAGTCTTTTGTGTTTCCATACAAATTGTGACATTTTTTGTTCCAGTTCTGTGAAAAATGCCATTGGTAATTTGATAGCGATTGCAAGGAATGTGTAGATTGCTTTGGGTAGTACAGTCATTTTCACAATGTTGATTCTTCCAATCCAAGCACATGGTATATCTCTCCGTCTTTTGTAACATTTTTATTTTTCCTAATAAATCTTTTATTTTTCTAATTTTATTTTTTTTTTTTTTTTTTTTTTTGAGTAAGTAGTGGCCATCCACTTTTTTTTTTTAATTAATTTATTTTTTTTTTTTTAAACATCTTTATTGGGGTATAATTGCTTTACAATGGTGTGTTAGTTTCTGCTTTATAACAAAGTGAATCAGCTATACATACACACATGTTCCCATATGTCTTCCCTCTTGCGTCTCCCTCCCTCCCACTCTCCCCATCCCACCCTTCCAGGCTGTCACAAAGCACCGAGCTAATATCCCTGTGCCTTGCGGCTGCTTCCCCCCAGCTATCTACCTTACTACGTTTGTTAGTGTGTATATGTCCATGACTCTCTCTCGCCCTGTCAAAACTCACCCCTCCCCCTCCCCATACCCTCAAGTCCGTTCTCCAGTAGGTCTGCGTCTTTATTCCTATCTTACCCCTAGGTTCTTCATGACATTTTTTTCCCTTAAATTCCATATATATGTGTTAGCATACGGTATTTGTCTTTTTCTTTCTGACTTACTTCACTCTGTATGACAGACTCTAGGTCTATCCATCTCATTACAAATAGCTCAATTTCATTTCTTTTTAAGGCTGAGTAATATTCCATTGTGTATATGTGCCACATCTTCTTTATCCATTCATCCGATGATGGGCGCTTAGGTTGTTTCCATGTCCTGGCTATTGTAAATAGAGCTGCAATGAACATTTTGGTACATGACTCTTTTTGAATTTTGGTTTTCTCAGGGTATATGCCAAGTAGTGGGATTGCTGGGTCATATGGTAATTCTATTTGTAGTTTTTTAAGGAACCTCCATACTGTTCTCCACAGTGGCTGAACCAATTCACATTCCCACCAGCAGTGCAAGAGTGTCCCCTTTTCTCCACACCCTCTCCAGCATTTATTGTTTCTAGATTTTTTGATGATGGCCATTCTGACTGGTGTGAGATGATATCTCATTGTAGTTTTGATTTGCATTTCTCTAATGATTAATGATGTTGAGCATTCTTTCATGTGTTTGTTGGCATTCTGTATATCTTCTTTGGAGAAATGTCTATTTAGGTCTTCTGCCCATTTTTGGATGGGGTTGTTTGTTTTTTTGTTATTGAGCTGCATGAGCTGCTTGTAAATTTTGGAGATTAATCCTTTGTCAGTTGCTTCATTTGCAAATGTTTTCTCCCATTCTGAGGGTTGTCTTTTGGTCTTGGTTATGGTTTCCTTTGCTGTGCAAAAGCTTTGAAGTTTCATTAGGTCCCATTTGTTTATTTTTGTTTTTATTTCCATTACTCTAGGAGGTGGGTCAGAAAGGATCTTGCTGTGATTTATGTCATAGAGTGTTCTTCCTATGTTTTCTTCTAAGAGTTTGATAGTTTCTGGCCTTACATTTAGGTCTTTAATCCATTTTGAGCTTATTTTTGTGTATGGTGTTAGGGAGTGATCTAATCTCATACTTTTACATGTACCTGTCCAGTTTTCCCAGCACCATTTATTGAAGAGGCTGTCCTTTCTCCACTGTACATTCCTGCCTCCTTTATCAAAGATAAGGTGTCCATATGTGCGTGGGTTTATCTCTGGGCTTTCTATCCTGTTCCACTGATCTATCTTTCTGTTTTTGTGCCAGTACCATACTGTCTTGATTACTGTTGCTTTGTAATATAGTCTGAAGTCAGGGAGCCTTATTCCTCCAGCTCCTTTTTTCGTTCTCAAGATTGCTTTGGCTATTCGGGGTCTTTTGTGTTTCCATACAAATTGCGAAATTTTTTGTTCTAGTTCTGTGAAAAATGCCAGTGGTAGTTTGATAGGGATTGCATTGAATCTGTAGATTGCTTTGGGTAGTAGAGTCATTTTCACAATGTTGATTCTTCCCATCCAAGAACATGGTATATCTCTCCATCTATTTGTATCATCTTTAATTTCTTTCATCAGTGTCTTATAATTTTCTGCATACAGGTCTTTCGTATCCTTAGGTAGGTTTATTCCTAGATATTTTATTCTTTTTGTTGCAATGGTAAATGGGAGTGTTTTCTTGATTTCACTTTCAGATTTTTCATCATTAGTATATAGGAATGCCAGAGATTTCTGTGCATTAATTTTGTATCCTGCTACTTTACCAAATTCATTGATTAGCTCTAGTAGTTTTCTGGTAGCATCTTTAGGATTCTCTATGTATAGTATCATGTCATCTGCAAACAGTGACAACTTTACTTCTTCTTTTCCGATTTGGATTCCTTTTATTTCCTTTTCTTCTCTGATTGCTGTGGCTAAAACTTCCAAAACTATGTTGAATAAGAGTGGTGAGAGTGGGCAACCTTGTCTTGTTCCTGATCTTAGTGGAAATGCTTTCAGTTTTTCACCATTGAGGATGATGTTTGCTGTGGGCTTGTCATATATGGCTTTTATTATGTTTAGGAAAGTTCCCTCTATGCCTACTTTCTGGAGGGTTTTTATCATAAATGGGTGTTGAATTTTGTCGAAAGCTTTCTCTGCATCTATTGAGATGATCATATGGTTTTTCTCCTTCAATTTGTTAATATGGTTTATCACATTGATAGATTTGCGTATATTGAAGAATCCTTGCATTCCTGGAATAAACCCCACTTGATCATGGTGTATGATCCTTTTAATGTGCTGTTGGATTCTGTTTGCTAGTATTTTGTTGAGGATTTTTGCATCTATGTTCATCAGTGATATTGGCCTGTAGTTTTCTTTCTTTGTGACATCCTTGTCTGGTTTTGGTATCAAGGTGATGGTGGCTTCGTAGAAGGAATTTGGGAGTGTTCCTCCCTCTGCTATATTTTGGAAGAGTTTGAGAAGGATAGGTGTTAGCTCTTCTCTAAACGTTTGATAGAATTCACCTGTGAAGCCATCTGGTCCTGGGCTTTTGTTTGTTGGAAGGTTTTTAATCACAGTTTCAATTTCAGTGCTTGTGATTGGTCTGTTCATATTTTCTATTTCTTCCTGATTCAGTCTTGGCAGGTTGTGCATTTCTAAGAATTTGTCCATTTCTTCCAGATTGTCCATTTTATTGGCATAGAGTTGCTTGTAGTAATCTCTCATGATTTTTTTTATTTCTGCAGTGTCAGTTGTTACTTCTCCTTTTTCATTTCTAATTCTATTGATTTGAGTCTTCTCCCTTTTTTTCTTGATGAGTCTGGCTAGTGGTTTATCTATTTTGTTTATCTTCTCAAAGAACCAGCTTTTAGTTTTATTGATCTTTGCTATTGTTTCCTTCATTTCTTTTTCATTTATTTCTGATCTGATTTTTATGATTTCTTTCCTTCTGCTAGCTTTGGGGTTTTTTTGTTCTTCTTTCTCTAATTGCTTGAGGTGCAAGGTTAGGTTGTTTATTCGAGATGTTTCCTGCTTCTTAAGGTGGGCTTGTATTGCTATAAACTTCCCCCTTAGAACTGCTTTTGCTGCATCCCATAGGTTTTGGGTCGTTGTGTCTCCATTGTCATTTGTTTCTAGGTATTTTTTGATTTCCTCTTTGATTTCTTCAGTGATCACTTCATTATTAAGTAGTGTATTGTTTAGCCTCCATGTGTTTGTATTTTTTAAAGATCTTTTCCTGTAATTGATATCTAGTCTCATGGCGTTGTGGTCGGAAAAGATACTTGATACAATTTCAGTTTTCTTAAATTTACCAAGGCTTGATTTGTGACCCAAGATATGATCTATCCTGGAGAATGTTCCATGAGCACTTGAGAAAAATGTGTATTCTGTTGTTTTTGGATGGAGTGTCCTATAAATATCAATTAAGTCCATCTTGTTTAATGTATCATTTAAAGCTTGTGTTTCCTTATTTATTTTCATTTTGGATGATCTGTCCATGGGTGAAAGTGGGGTGTTAAAGTCCCCTACTATGAATGTGTTACTGTTGATCTCCCCTTTTATGGTTGTTAGTATTTGCCTTATGTATTGAGGTGCTCCTATGTTGGGTGCATAAATATTTACAATTGTTATATCTTCTTCTTGGATCGATCCCTTGATCATTATGTAGTGTCCTTCTTTGTCCCTTTTAATAGTCCTTATTTTAAAGTCTATTTTGTCTGATATGAGAATTGCTACTCCAGCTTTCTTTTGGTTTCCATTTGCATGGAATATCTTTTTCCATCCCCTTACTTTCAGTCTGTATGTGTCTCTAGTTCTGAAGTGGGTCTCTTGTAGACAGCATATATAAGGGTCTTGTTTTTGTATCCATTCAGCCAATCTGTGTCTTTTGGTGGGAGCATTTAGTCCATTTACATTTAAGGTAATTATCGATATGTATGTTCCTATTTCCATTTTACATATTGTTTTGGGTTCGCTACTATAGGTCATTTCCTTCTCTTGTGTTTCGTGTCTAGAGAAGTTCCTTTAGCATTTGTTGTAAAGCTGGTTTGGTGGTGCTGAACTCTCTCAGCTTTTGCTTGTCTGTAAAGGTTTTAATTTCTCCATCAAATGTGAATGAGATCCTTGCTGGGTAGAGTAGTCTTGGTTGCAGGCTATTCTCCTTCATCACTTTCAGTATGTCCTGCCACTCCCTTCTGGCTTGTAGGGTTTCTGCTGAGAGATCAGCTGTTAACCTTATGGGGATTCCCTTGTGTGTTATTTGTTGTTTTTCCCTTGCTGCTTTTAATATGCTTTCTTTGTATTTAATTTTTGACAGTTTGATTAATATGTGTCTTGGCGTGTTTCTCCTTGTATTTATCCTGTATGGGACCCTCTGTGCTTCCTGGACTTGATTAACTATTTCCTTTCCCATATTAGGGAAGTTTTCAACTATAATCTCTTCAAATATTTTCTCAGTCCCTTTCTTTCTTTCTTCTTCTTCTGGAACCCCTATAATTCGAATGTTGGTGCGTTTCATGTTGTCCCAGAGGTCTCTGAGACTGTCCTCAGTTCTTTTCATTCTTTTTTCTTTATTCTGCTCTGCAGTAGTTATTTCCACTACTTTATCTTCCAGGTCACTTATCCGTTCTTCTGCCTCAGTTATTCTGCTATTGATCCTATCTAGAGTGATTTTAATTTCATTTATTGCATTGTTCATCGTTGCTTGTTTCATCTTTAGTTCTTGTAGGTCCTTGTTAACTGTTTCTTGCATTTTGTCCATTCTACTTCCAAGATTTCGGATCATCCTTACTATCATTATTCTGAATTCTTTTTCAGGTAGATTGCCTATTTCCTCTTCATTTGTTAGGTCTGGTGGGTTTTTATCTTGCTCCTTCATCTGCTGTGTGTTTTTCTGTCTTCTCATTTTGCTTATCTTACTGTGTTTGGGGTCTCCTTTTTGCAGGCTGCACTTTCGTAGTTCCCGTTGTTTTTGATGTCTGTCTCCAGTGGCTAAGGTTGTTTCAGTGGGTTGTGTAGGCTTCCTGGTGGAGGGGACTAGTGCCTGTGTTGTGCTGGATGAGGCTGGATCTTGTCTCTCTAGTGGGCAGGTTCACGTCTGGTGGTGTGTTTTGGGGTGTCTGTGGCCTTATTATGATTTTAGGCAGCCTCTCTGCTAATGGGTGGGGTTGTGTTCCTGTTTTGCTAGTTGTTTGGCATAGGTTGTCCAGCACTGTGGCTTGCTGGTCGTTGAGTGAAGCTGGGTGCTGGTGTTAAGATGGAGGTCTCTGGGATATTTCCACCGTTTAATATTATGTGGAGCTGGGAGGTCTCTTGTTGACCAGTGTCCTGAAGTTGGCTCTCCTACCTCAGAGGCAGAGCCCTGACTCCTGGCTGGAGCACCAAGAGCCTTTCATCCACACAGCTCAGAATAAAAGGGAGAAAAAGTAGGGAGAATTAGTAGAAGTATGAGTAAAGAAAGAAGAAAAGGAGGAAAGGAAGGAAGGAAGAAAGAAGCAAAGAAGGAAAGAAAGGAGGGAGGGAGGGAGGGAGGAAGGAAGGAAGGAGGGAAAGAAGGAAAAAAGACAGAAAGAAAGATGATACAGTAAAAATAAAATAAAGTATAATATAGTTATTGAATTAAAAAATATTTAGAAAAAAAAAAAAAAAGGGACGGATAGAACCTTAGGACAAATGTTGGAAGCAAAGCTATACAGAAAAAATCTTACACAGAAGCATACACATACACCTTCACAAAAAGAGGTAAAGGGGGAAAAATCATAAATCCTGCTCCCTGAGACCACCTCCTCAATTTGGGGTGATTCGTTGTCTAAAGGAGGGAAGGAAGGAAGGAAAGAAAGAACGAAGGTAAAGTATAATAAAGTTATTACAATTAAACTTAATTATTAAGAAAAAGAATTTTTAAAAAAAAGTCATGGACGGATAGAGCCCTAGGACAAATGGTGGAAGCAAGAGTATACAGACAGGATCTCACACAGAAGCATACACGTACACATTCACAAAAAGAGGAAAAGGGAAAAAAATCATAGATCTCGCTCCTAAATTCCACCTCTTCAATTTGGGATCATTCCTTGTCTATTCAGGTATTCCACAGATGCAGGGTATATCAAGTTGATTGTGGAGCTTTAATCCGCTGCTTCTGTGGCTGCTGGGAGAGATTTCCCTTTCTCTTCTTTGTTCTCACAGCTCACAGGAGCTCAGCTTTGGATTTGGCCCTGTCTCTGCGTGTAGGTCGCTGGAGGGCGTCTCTATTTTATTCTTTATACTTTGTTATTGTTCTCTCCTTTTGGCTTGTTCCCACCCCTTTTTTCCTTTTTTCTGTTGTGTTTTTATTTTACCTTGTTGCAGTTGTTTCAATTATAGTTTTATTTTTCCTAATATAATTTTTATCCTTCAAATTCTATTTTGTTTTTTATTCTTTGGCATTGTACTGCTCCTTTCTTTCTTTCTTTCTTCCTTTTTTTTTTTTTTTTAAAACCACGCCGCAAAGCTTGTGGGATCTTGGTTCCGAGGCCAGAAGTCAGGCCCGAGCTCCTGTGGTGGAAGCTCCGAGTCCAATCCACTGGACTAACAGAAAACCTCAGTCCCCAAGGAATATCAATCAGAGTGAGGCCTCCCGGAAGTCTTCTTCTCAGCACCAGGACCCAGCTCTATCCAACTGCCTGCAAACTCCAGTACTGGAGGTCTCAGGCCAAACAAACAGTAAGACAGGAATACAGCACCACCCATCAAAAAAAAAAAAAAAATGAAACGACAAAAAAATGTTACACACGAAGGAGCAAGGTAAAACCCTACATGACCAAATAAATGAAGACAAGAGAGGCAACTTACCTGAAGAAGAATTCAGAGTAATGATAGTAAAGATGATCCAAAATCTCGGAAACAGAATGGAGAAAATACAAGAAACATTTAACAAGGATCTAGAAGAACTAAAGAGCAAACAAACAATGATGAACAACACAATTACTGAAATTAAAAATACCCTAGAAAGAATCAATAACAGAATAACTGAGGCAGAAGAACGGATAAGTGACCTGGAATATAAAATAGTGGAAATAACTGCATGGGAGCATAATAAAGAAAAAAGAATGAAAAGAATTGAGGACAGTCTCAGAGACCTCTGGGACAACATTAAACGCATCAATATTCAAATTATAGGGGTCCCAGAAGAAGAAGAGAAAAAGAAAGGGTCAGAGAAAATAATTGAAGAGATTATAGTCAAAAACTTCCCTAATATGAGAAAGGAAATAGTCAAGCCCAGGAAGCCCAGAGTCCCAAACAGGATAAACCCAAAGAGGAACACACCGAGACACATATTAATCAAACTGTCAAAAATTAAATACAAAGAAAAAATATTAAAAGCAGCAAGATACAGTAACAGATAATATGCAAGGGAGTCTCCATAAGGTTAACAGCTGATCTTTCAGCAGAAACTCTGCAAGCCAGAAGGGACTGGCAGGACATGTTTAAAGTGATGAAAGGGAAGAACCTACAACCAAGATTACTCTAACCAGCAAGGACCTCATTCAGATTCAATGGAGAAATTAAAACCTTTACAGATAAGCAAAAGTTAAGAGAATTCAGCACCACCAAACCAGCTTAACAACAAATGCTAAAGGAACTTCTCTAGGCAGGAAAAACAAGAGAAATAAAAGACCTACAATAACAAACCCAAAACAATTAAGAAAATGGTAATAGGAACATACATATCTATAATTACCTTAAATGTGAATGGATTAAATGCTCCAACCAAAAGACATTGACTCTCTGAATGGATACAAAAACAAGATCCATATATAAGCTGTCTACAAGAGACCCACTACAGACCTAGGGACACATACAGACTGAAAGTGAGGGAATGGAAAATGATATTCCATGCAAATGGAAATCAAAAGAAACCTGGAGTAGCAATTCTCATATCAGACAATAGAGACTGTAAAATAAAGACTATTACAAGAGACAAAGGAGGACACTATGTAAGGATCAAGGGATCAATCCAAGAAGAAGATATAACAATTATAAATATTTATGCACCCAACAGAGGAGCACCTCAATACATAAGGCAAATGCTAACAGCCATACAAGGGGAAATCGGCAGTAACACAAAGATAGTAGGGGACTTTAACACCTCACTTTCACCAATGGACAGATCATCCAAAATGAAAATAAATAAGGAAACACAAGCTTTAAATGATACATTAAACAAGATGGACTTAATTGATATTTATAGGACATTCCATCCAAAAACAACAGAATACACTTTCTTCTCAAGTGCTCGTAGAACATTCTCCAGGATAGATCATGTCTTAGGTCACAAATCAAGTCTTGGTAAATTTAAGAAAATTGAAATTGTATCAAGTATCTTTTTGGACCACAATGCTATGAGACTAGATATCAATTACAGGGAAAAAAATCTGTAAAAAATACAAACACATGGAGGCTAAACAATACACTACTTAATAACCAGAAGATCACTGAAGAAATCAGAGGAAATCAAAAAATACCTAGAAACAAATGACAAAGAAAACACGATGACCCAAAACCTGTGGGATGCAGCAAAAGCACTTCTAAGAGGGAAGTTTATAGCAATACAATCCTACCTCAAGAAACAAGAAAAATCTCAAATAAACAACCTAACCTTACACCTAAAGCAATTAGAGAAGGAAGAACAAAAAAACCCAACGTTAGCAGAAGGAAAGAAATCATAAAGATCAGAGCAGAAATAAATGAAATAGAAGCAAAGAAAACGATAGGAAAGATCAATAAAACTAAAAGCTGGTTCTTTGAGAAGATAAACAAAATTGATAAACCATTAGCCAGACTCATCAAGAAAAAAAGGGAGAAGAATCAAATCAACAGAATTAGAAATGAAAAAAGAGAAGTAACAACTGACACTGGAGAAATACAAAGGATCATGACAGATTACTACAAGCAACTCTATGTCAATAAAATGGACAACCTGAAAAAAATAGACAAATTCTTAGAAAAGCACAACCTTCCGAGACTGAATGAGGAAGAAACAGAAAATACAAACAGACCAACCACAAGCACTGAAGTTGAAACTGTGATTAGAAATCTTCCAACAAACAAAAGCCCAGGACCAGATGGCTTCACGGGCGAATTCTATCAAACATTTAGAGAAGAGCTAACACCTATCCTTCTCAAACTCTTCCAAAATATAGCAGAGGGAGGAACACTCCCAAACTCATTCTAGGAGGCCACCATCACCCTGATAACAAAACCAGACAAAGATGTCACAAAAAAAGAAAACTGCAGGCCAATATCATTGATGAACATAGATGCAAAAATCCTCAACAAAATACTAGCAAACAGAATCCAAAAGCACATTAAAAGGATCATACACCATGATCCAGTGGGGTTTATCCCAGGAATGCAAGGATTCTTCAATATACGTAAATCAATCAATGTGATACACCATATTAACAAACTGAAGGATAAAAACTATATGATAATTTCAATAGATGCAGAAAAAGCTGTTGACAAAATTCAACACCCATTTATGATAAAAACTCTCCAGAAAGTAGGCATAGAGGGAACCTACCTCAACATAATAAAGGCCATATATGACAAACCCACAGCCAACATCATTCTCAATGGTGAAAAACTGAAACTATTTCCTCAAAGATCAGGAACAAGACAAGGTTGCCCACTCTCACCACTATTATTCAACATAGTTTTGGAAGTTTTAGCCACAGCAAACAGAGAAGAAAAAGAAATAAAAGGAATCCAAATCGGAAAAGAAAAAGTAAAACTGTCACTGTTTGCAGGTGATGATACTATACACAGAGAATCCTAAAGGTCCTAAAGATGCTAGCAGAAAACTACTGGAACTCATCAATGAATTTCGTAGAGCAGCAGGATACAAAATTAATGCACAGAAATCTCTTGCATTCCTATACACTAATGATGAAAAATCTGAAAGAGAAACTATGGAAACACTCCCATTAACCACTGCAACAAAAAGAATAAAATTCCTAGGGATAAACCTACCTTAGGAGACAAAAAACGTGTAAGCAGAAAACTGTAAGACTCATGCAAGAAATTAAAGATGATACAAACAGATGGAGAGATACACTATGTTCTTGGATTGGAAGAATCAACATTGTGAAAATGACTCTACTACCCAAAGCAATCTACAGATTCAGTGCAAGGCTTATCAAATACCAATGGCATTTTTTCACAGAGCTAGAACAAAAAATTGCATGCAATTCCATTTGTATGGAAACACAAAAGACCCTGAATAGCCAAAGCAAAATTGAGAAAGAAAAATGGAGCTGGAGGAATCAGGCTCCCAGACTTCAGACTATACGCCAAAGCTACAGTAATCAAGACAGTATGGTACTGGCACAAAAACAGAAGTACTGATAAATGGAACAGGATAGAAAGCCCAGAGATAAACCCACGCACATATGGTCACCTTATCTTTGATAAGGGAGGCAAGAGAATACAATGGAGACAAGAGAGCCTCTTCAATAAGTGGTGCTGGGAAAACTGGACAGCTACATGTAAAAGAATGAAATAAGAACACTTCCTAACACTGTACACAAAAATAAATGAAAATGGATTAAAGACCTAAATTTAAGGCCAGACACTATAAAACTCTTAGAGGAAAACATAGGCAGAACACTCCAAGACATAAATCACAGCAAGATCCTTTTTGACCCCTCTCCTAGAGGAATGGAAATAAAAACAAGAATAAACAAATGGGACCTAGTGAACCTTAAAAGCTTTTGCACAGCGAACAAAACCATAAAAAAGATGAAAAGACAACCCTCAGAACGGGAGAAAATAGTTGCAAATGAAGCAACTGACAAAGGATTAACTCCAAAATATACAAGCAGCTCATGCAGCTCATTATCAAAAAAAAAACCAAACAACCCAATCCACAAATGGGCAGAAGACCTAAACAGACATTTCTCCAAAGAAGATATACAGATTGCCAACAAACACATGAAAGATGCTCAACATCACTAATAATTAGAGAAATGCAATTCAAAACTACAATGAGGTACCACCTCACACTGGTCAGAATGGCCATCATCAAAAAATCTACAAACTATAAATGCTGGAGAGGGTGTAGAGAAAAGGGAACCCTCTTGCACTGCTGGTGGGAATGTACATTGATACAGCCACTATGGAGAACAGTATGGAGTTTTTTAAGGCTCCTTAAAAAACTAAAACTAGAACTACCATATGACCCAGCAATCCCACTACTGAGCATATACCCTGAGAAAACCATAATTCAAAAAGATACATAATTCATGTACCACAATGTTCATTGCAGCACTATTTACAATAACCAGGACATGGAAGCAACCTGAGTGTCCATCAATATATGAATGGATAAAGCAGATGTGGCACATATATACAATGGAATATTACTCAGCCATAAAAAGAAATGAAATTGAGTTATTTGTAGTGAGGTGGATGGACCTAGGGTCTGTCATACAGAGTGAAGTAAGTCAGAAAAAGAAAAACAAACACCACATACTAACACATATATGTGGAATCGAGAAAAAAAATGGTTCTGATGAACCTAAAGGCAGGACAGGAAAAAAGACACAGACATAGAGAATGGACTTGAGGACACGGGGAGGGGGAAGCATAAGCTGGGACAAAGTGAGAGAGTGGCATTGCCATATATACACTACCAAATGTAAAAGATAGCTAGTGGGAAGCAGCTGCATAGCACAGGGAGATCAGCTCCGGGCTTTGTGTCCACCTAGAGGGGTGGGATAGGGAGAATGGGAGGGAGACGCAGGAGGGTGGAGATATGGGGATATACGTATGCATATAGCTGATTCACTTTGTTATACAGCAGAAACTAACACAACACTGTAAAGCAATTATACTCCAATAAGGATGTTTAAAAAAAAAAAAAGATATTAACCTCTAAGCTATAAGAGGACCCAGGGCTGAAAAAGCTAATCTATCACTTAGATGTTAGCAACTTACTCCATAGAATCGTACTCATCAGCTGTTACAATAACTCACACAGGTTAAACACGATGACCTTTGGAAAGCTTCTTTCTCAGACCAAACTGTCAACTCTCTTCCTTGAAAGATGTCTCTATCTAAAATGGTATCTCGAGTTCCCAACTGACTCCACCCCACTCCTACTGACATACTAGAATGCAGGAAGACCATCGTAGATCATTTCTTGTTGTGTCGGGTGCTTTTTGAAAGAAGGAGCAAGACTGGCAAACAGCAACTGAAAAATCCATTAAATAGATCTTTCAACAAAATGCAGAATAAGCTTGAAAAATAATGAGACCATTGCTGAATGAGGCAGATGGCTTGGCAACCCTAAAAGACTAACATCAAACAAACATTCATTTGAGTCTTCATCTAGCTTCACTAAATTAGTATGTGAATTCAAACATTTGTCTTTTGATATTTCTTTCCTGGTGATGGGAACTATGTGAGTAAGGACCACTAGCAAGAGAGGAGGAAATGCTAGCCAAAGAAAATGGCACTTATAAGTCGTGCTGACACTCAGCCTGATAGGGGTATAACAGAATCTATTGGAGACCTTCCATCTATACCTCAAAGGCCTAAGGACATCTTTGAGTTCTTCTCTCATGTGTAATTATCCATAATTATTGCCCCAAGTTTTTCAAACTTTGCCACCACATTCTTTGTGCATTGCAGTAGAATCCTTGCCATGCTATTGGTGAAATGATCTTCAAAGATAGTCGCAAACAGGAAACATAGACTTACTCTATGAAAGTTCATAAAGGGGTGGTGATTGAGAGGAGAAAAATCTCTTGCTAATCGCATACCTAAAATGAGAGATACAGTCTTATTAAAAACCACAGGCCTCAAAGAGTTTACTAGTTAAGAACATCAGACCTTGGTCACCAAACCATACAAAGCCTATACTGAAGATGTGTATGTGTGTCCCACAAGATTCACTTAGATTTTCTACTCAAAGAACAAAAATTTCAACACACTGAATATTTATAGGAGACCATAAAAGAAACTTAGCAGTTAAAAAAGGAAGCCACTACAAAGGAAAGGATTTGCAATTCACTCTGGAAAAGTCAATGCTAATCTCTCTTTTAAATGACTCACTATGAAAATAAAAGATGTTCAAAATGCATCAAAAGAATATGTGAGCAGGATTAAAGGCAAATTTAAGAGTGGCTTTATTCTCTTTTCAGGGCTGTCAGTCAAAAGTATTCCTGTGGTACTAGGGA